>NC_086448.1:592328036-592515536 GCF_028390025.1 Pseudophryne corroboree | reverse complement strand
AAAAAATGAAAACCACTAAGGCATTAGAACAAACTGTGTGTTTAGGACCATCACACAGCTCTGAGGAGTGACTAGGGGAGTCCACGTTAGCTATGTGTGAGTCTGACATTCCTCATACTATCTTCATAGGGAAGACTCTTTTGCCTCCTTTCACCATTTCTGCACAAGCTGCACATGTGGGGATCAATACAAGTAAAGGTGGTCATAAGGAGATAATAGAAATGAAGGATGCTTGTGTGAAAGTGGAACAGGATGAGGGGGATATGTGTGTACTATTACTATCTGACACTGAGGATTAGTATGTTGATTATGTTGGTTGTGTAAGTCAGACAACAGTGGCTGCATTTTTTTACTGTGATAAAAAGATTGCCATTGGGATGCTTGGTCATAACACCAAAAACTCACCTCTTGGTTGTGTGATAATTTTTACCCAAATACTTTGAAGGCATCTATTCCATTTGTGAGGTAAAATTTAGTAGATGTAGGGACGTTAGCCAACTAGGCACATCTTCATTACATTTTTACAAGATTATAATGTAAGTAACACCCTTATCATCAACCTCCTTATTAGTGATTGGAGGTAGTCCAAAAAATTATTTTGTGGGGGCCCAAACAAACAAAGCACTTCAGCCAAAAAAGTTTCAGTCCCTGTGGCTGAAGTGATTGGTTTGTTAAAATGTGCATGTCTTTTTTAATAGCCAACATAAGGGAGGGTGGGAGCCCAAGGACTATTCCATCTGGCAACATCTTTTATTTTATGCCACTGCTGTTTAGCAAGGTTTCAAACTGCCATGTGTTTGTACTTGTGCTCTGTCTGTTAGTAACTAGCCAGCTTGCTTCAGACTTTGGCCTAAACTGGATGAAAATAATATTGTGAGCTGTAAGGTGGTCGAAATTAACTGGAAATTACTGGATATTGATGTTATTGTGGTTAGTGATACTATAGGAGCAAAAAAAAAAGGCCCAAATTATTTGTTCTTAGCTTTTTTGTCAATTTTAAAACAAAAATCCAAAATCAAAACTAGTCTCAGCACTTTTGCAAAATCAAAACCAGACAATGAATTAGAACCTAAACCAAAACCAGCAAAAATGGTCCAGCTCACATCCCATTGTTATTTGTGTGATATATTCAAAAGCATTTTCCTTGCGTAAAGAGAATTTCATTTGCATCATTTGCATTATACCATGGGTTATTTTCTGTGCTCCTCTACCTGTAAATGAGGTCCCTACTGTTTAGACTTCAATACTCTACAGATCAGGAGGTCAAGAAATTTCTCAACTCTGGATGTGCTGGTTGTGACTGGGTTCATAGATAAAAAGTTATTGAAGAATGTGAATCCCTTATCAGTGTGCAGAGCAAAACTGTTATATACATAATTTACATTTTTATACTTTAACAGTTTTTGTTTATTGTAAAGAAAATAACTTCAATATAGATAACAGAGCAAAAAGTATAATACCATTTAAACAACTGTGTAAATTTGATTGTAATAGATAAGCTTGTGAGCAGGGCCCTTTTACCATTATTTTTGTCTGTTATTACCTACAGTAGTTGCTTGATTGCTGAAAGTACAATGTTATATGCTGGCACTACAGTATATAAGTAAATGTTGTTGTTATTATTATTATTATTATTATTATTATTAATAATAATAATAATAGTAATAATAATAATAAACAGTAATAGATAAAAAAATATATACATTTATGGTGGAGGGCATAACTGGAAATGCTTAATATCACTTGAAATTTGCCATGTATTCAGTATAATATGTTTTATATTTTTTTAACCTTGTCTGCATTCATTTCTCCTTCAAGCTTGCGAAATGGCAACCAGATTTATGATGTGCAGACTTTTTAAGACTTCCATCACATGAATGAGACAGTACAGCTAATATTAACCTTCGCCCACAGCAAAGTCAATGTCGTCTAATGAAACTGATCATAATTTAAATGCAGAGAGCATATTATAGAACTATTTTTAGAATTAACATGCACTTCAAAATTGTTTTACGTTTATGTAATATAGAATGACAACACACAAAAACAATATGTCACAAACAATTACTCTATAAATGTAAATAAGAATATTTCTTTTGCATCAGGAGTCATCTGAGGCTTGAGTCATTGTAAAAATATTGCCCATGCAGAATAACCGCCCACTGAAGAACATCACAAAGTGATGGATGCAGTTTGGTGACAAATGAAATTTCAGATGACCGTTTGGTATTACATTAGTGTAGCCCTTTGGTCTCTGTTCTCTTCAAAAATGAAATTTTTCATCTCAGGATTGGTATGACTGAAATATCAATAGTAAGCAATTACTATGGAGTTCTTATTGGAAAATGTATAATCCTTTAACAATATTTACTCATACTGTATGTTTTGTTTGTTTTGTGTTTTTTATGAAATGGTTTTGTTTTTAATGTAATTGTTACTCACTCTGGCACTATGAACACTTGGTGGCACTATATAATAAAAGGAGAACAAAATTTATAAATAATAATAATAATAATAATAATCATCAGAAGAAGAATATAACAATAACCCAGTACTGGACAAAGGAGTAAATTTAATAAGCTTTAGTTTTGATGTTGTTTGGAAACCAATAGTCATCAATGGTGGATTGCAGTCTTAACAAACAGTATTGATTATGCATTGGTTTTAACTGTCATTTGTCATCAGCTGTTGCCATCAATTTGCAGCACATTTAATACACTGCACAGATCACTTTGATTTGTTCAGGTTACAGATGTAGCCCAGAGAGCATAACAAGCAGCAAAAAGCAAGCCCCCTGAAGCTGTGTATCTGTGTGGCTGTGTATCAAAGATGCACAGTTCTTCCTACTAGCAGACAGACCTTTTTCTGTTGGTAATAAAATATATATACTGTGTGTATGTATGTATGTATGGGATGCAGTCACTTTACCTCCAATCATAATCCCGACGGACTATATACCGACACCCATTGACCGATGGTCGAAATCCCGACAAGGTCTAAATACCGACACGGACTAAATACCGACATGTAAAATACCGACAAGGTCTAAATACCGACATGTAAAATGCCGACAGGTCGAAATACCGACACAAGTTTTTCATGATTTTTTTCATTAAAACCGACTTGTTCATACTTTACCGTCCCAGTGGACCTGGAGGGGGAATATAATAGTGTGCCGAGCGCAGCGAGGCACCGTGCCCGAAGCATGGCGAGCGCAGCGAGCCATGCGAGGGGACGCTGTACACTTTATATGGTGTCCATGTTGATTTATGTCGACATACACACAAAAAAACATCAAAAAATGCATGTCGGTATTTCGACCTGTCGGCATTTTACATGTCGGTATTTAGACCTTGTCGGTATTTTACATGTCGGTATTTAGTCCGTGTCGGTATTTAGACCTTGTCGGGATTTCGACCATCGGTCAATGGGTGTCGGTATATAGACCGTCGGGATTATGATTGGCGGGATTTCATACCGATCCCGTATGTATGTGTATGTATGTATGTATGTATGTGTGTATATATATATATATATATATATATATATATATATATACATATATATATATATATATACAGAAACCTGCACTCCACAGCATGCAGGTAATGACTTAGCTGGGTGCCTTTCCTAATGGGTGAGATGAATACAGACATGTTGTGCAGCACTATAAGCAAGAAAATATTTCACATTTCACAGCAGCAATTCAGTTTCAACATTTCAATGCCATTTATTAGGCATTTCATCAGGATACAAAGACAAAAATATGTTACATACCTATATACACCCATGTGTAGGCGGAATGGATGCAGGGCAGGTCCTCACGTCCAACCGTGCGCATTTGTTATTACCCAGTTTTGTTTTATCATTGTGTCTAGTTGTAAAGCACAATGACATTTGCTTGTGCTTTATAAGTAACTGTTAATAAATAAATAAATGTAGCCACGCCCATGCTTGCTGTAGTTTCAACATGTATGCATCTTAGTCGCGGCATAATTATAGCACAGGTTGGCATGGTAAGTAGAAGTAAGGCATACTAAGGGGCAACAGGATCCACGGCATGCAGTACACAGCTTCACTACTGGGTGTCGATTACTCTACTAATGAAAACCACAGTGCTGAAAGCAATAGCTGCGGATTGATATGGCACTACAGAATACTACTGTATACAATAGCAAGCCCTGACAAGCGAGCCAGTCACTTACAGTACGGTAAAGCTTTACAGATTAAATAAAGTTCTTTATGTAAAGTAATACAGGTCACACATGGTCCTTGCAATTTCGGCAGTGATATGCGATAGCATCTCTTACAAATAAATTGTGGCCTCCAGGGACGCTGCTTGAAATGATTACTTTGTGGCTAAGACTGAAAAAGGACTTTGATGTTTGCATTGAGCTGGATACATCTTTTTCCAGACCAAGAAAAAAGCATAACTATATTCAGATGGAGCCATGCTCATCTGAGGCGGCTCCATTGCAGGAGTGCACTCCCAGCGAGACTAGGTGATCCATCTGCCTAGTCACACCGAGAGTGCACAGAGATGCTCCCATTTAGAGCGTCTCCGTCCGGGCGCGCGATGGAGACACTCTCCCATTCTAGTGAATGGGGTGCATCTCTGTCATGGGCACATGCGCCCAGACTGACGGAGACACTATCAGCGGTAGGAGCATGCCCAGGCACTAGCGTGGCTCCATCTGTAACTGCTGGTGTGCAAGAGCTGACACCATGCCTTCTTTGGTCTAGCAGTAGCGTGACTGCCTAGCATACCCATGAACCCAGGTTTCATACTCAGAAATGGCAGATATTTTTTTTTGTAGAATTCTGTTGCTATCAATATTTTACTGGAGATATATTTTAAATCTCATTTTAATACAAGCAGAAAAGGTCTGTCTACCTATAGGAAGAACTGACCGTGTGTCTTTGAATGCACAGTGAAAATCGCACTACACAGCCACACAGATACACAACTCCAAGGAGGCTTGCTTCTTGCTGCTTGTCATGATCTTCCCAAACTAAAGCCAGCATGATCCCTTAATCACAAATCTCACATTGGGTGGGGGTTGCTGCTTGTTTCCGTGCATGCACAGGGTCCTTGAAATTTCAGCAGTGATACAGTAGCATGCCTTTACAAATGAATGGTGGGCTCAATGGCCACTCACGCAAGTTCGAATACTCTACCTTTGGCTAACAGCAAACAGTGAAAGTCAGTGGGCCCAAGGGTTGCTGTAGAAAATTAACACTTACTGTAAAAAGGTATTTTTTGCATTGAGCTTGGCTGTGCATCTTTTTGCCCACCAAAAAAAAAAATCCTTGCAAACAGTGAAAGGTCTTTTTGGCTTTGAGCTGCCTGCGTCTTTTTCCCAACCAAGAAAAAAAAACACTATATAACTGCAGTTGTGCAAGAGTTAACGGGTGTGGTTCATAGGGTCGACCACAATTAGGTCGACAGTGTCTAGGTTGACCACTATTGGTCAACAGTAACTGGGTGGACACCTGATATAGGTCGACGCAAGCATTAAGTCAACATGAGCAAGGTCGACATAACAAAAGGTCGACTTGAGTTTTTTGAAAAAAAATTATGTCATTTTCTTTGTAGAGTGACTGGGAACCACAATTAGTGCTCCATGTCCCCTTGCTTCAGGCAAGGTGCCTCGCTCCACTGCCGCTGTGCTTGGAACAGGTTACTGTTCCCAATTGTAGTCCACGTGGACCGTAAAGTATGAAAAAGTTCAAAAAATAAAAAATTTGAAAAACTCATGTCGACCTTTTGTCATTTCGACCTAGAACATGTTGACCTAGTTACCATGTTGACCTAGAAACCATGTCGACCTAATGCATGTAGACCAATAGTGGTCGACCTAATGCAGGTCGACCTAAGTGTGGTTGACCTAGAGACAAGATACCGAGTTAACAATGTGTCTTCTTTGATCTAGTGATAGTGTAACTGCTTACCCTAACTAGGAACCTTGAATCGATTCCTGGAAATGGCAGGTGTTTATTTTATTTTACAAAACAATTTAGAATTATATTGTTATTGGATGTTCTATATATTAGCATCCATTTCCCTTCACCTGCTGGCAGACATTACAACTGCCTAGTTTTTACTACATGACTGTATTGATGTTGATGCCTATTCGGCCAATATCAGGTATCAGCTATGCATTCCAGGCCTTACCTTTATTATTTTGAATATTAGCTCAGTATGCAGTATATTTAGCCTTTGGTTTATTAGTTGATACATGTGTGCTCTAATTGTGTTTGGATAATCTTGGGCTCCATTTAACATACTGTATAGTCCATCATAAATGTCTTGTATAATAGATATATGATATTGTGTTGTCTTGTTCAGCCCTAATTTATGTAATTTAGTTCACATGCAGTAGTAACTGTAAGTAAGTCCATTTTGATGCTTTGACCACCAGTATTCTATGTAACTGGCAATGGACCTAAATCAGCATCATACGCTGAAGTGTGGAAATTGCTATTCTGCAATTTCTGCACATCTGTGCATGCATCAGAGGCGTCACCAGGTGTGGTGACACCCGGTGCGCACCCCTGATGTACTGCCGCGATCGCGGCAAAAAGGGGGCGTGGCCTTACAGCTAGGGGGCGTGGCTTCGCGGGGATACCGGGATCGTCACTCTGGGGGCGTGCCCAGCATCTCCGGAGATGCTGGGCTTCCCCCAGAGACGGTCTCAGTGTGCGGTCGGCTCCTCTGCTATGACAGGAGCCGGGTGCTGTAGCGGAATTTCACACTGCAGCACCTGGCTCCTGTCACTGCGGAGGAGCTGACATTTGGTGTCACCCCCTCCAGGTGTCACACCCGGGTGCGGGCCGCACCCCCCGCACCCGCCTTGTGACGCCACTGGCATGCATGCATGCCACTGCACGAGGGCTTAAATTGCGATCACTACCCTAAAGATGCTCACATTTTAGCAGGGGGAAGGACCCGGCATGCTGGGCGACCTTGCCCTGTGATGGGCGGTCCCCCGCATGCTAGTGAAAGGAGTTGTAGTTTGCACATTTCGTAAAAACGAAAACTCATGCTGAATTAGACCCAATATCCATAAGTATGATTTAGCATAAACAGACATCAATATGGACTACATTGCACATATTTAGTGTGCTGCAATTAAAATAGAAACATAGAAACATAGAATTTGACGTCAGTAAAGAACCCACTTGGTCAATCTAGTCTGCCCCTTTTTTTACCATATTTTTATCTCAAACCTTATTTGGTCCTTATTTCTTTGTAAGGATATCCTTATGTCTATCCCATGCATGTTTAAATTGCTTTGCTGTCTTAGCCTCTACCACCTCTGATAGGAGGCTATTTCACTTGTCCACTACTCTTTCTGTGAAGTAATTTTTCCACAAATTTCCCCTGAACCTTCCCCACTCCAGTTTCAGTGCATGTCCTCGTGTCCTATTGCTTCTCTTCATTTGAAGAACGTTCCCCTCCTGGACTTTGTTAAAACCACTGGTATATTTGAAAGTCTCTATCATGTCCCAGGGACGTGCGTTGAGCTAAATTACTCAGGAAACACTGGTTAGCCCCAGAGCCAGAAATCCATGCAATATATGAGCCAAAGGGTACATCTGGTCATTAAACACTGGTGCTGCAGTGTAAACTCCTGGAAATTTGGTGAGTTTTGATCAGAGATGTGCAGAAAAGATAGACAGGTGAGGCACTGCCTCACCTGCCATAGACTTTTTACTTCAGAGTTTTGGCTATAAAAATTTTAAGACTAATTCAAAGAAGATATTTCAAACATATTCTTTGTATTTTTAATATACTTTATACAGTCAAAACTCTGGCACAAGCGTTAGTATGACAGGAAAGTCTCTGCCTCACCTGCCTCACCACACCGCACGTCACTGTCATGTCCCCCTTTTCCCTTCTCTGCTCCAAACTATACATATTGAGATTTTTTTAGTCTTTCTGTGTATGTTTTGTGATGTAGGCCATGCACCATTTTAGTTGCCCTTCTTTGTACAGTCTCTAATGTATTAATATCCTATTGAAGATATAGCCTCCAGAATTGATCACAGTTGGAGAAATGTAATAGGGTGTGAGAATCAGAAAGTGAGAGATTTTAGTAAAATTATCCTGTTTTTTTAAAGTGGCAATCATTTAATCAACCTGGTTTTGCCATGTAAATAATCGCCACTTTAAAAAAAACAGGAGAAATTACCAAAATCTCTCACTTTCTGATTCTCACACCCTATTACATTTCCCCCATTATTCTAGATGAGGCCGTACCAATAACCTATACAATGGCATTATTACTTCTTTCTTTCTGCTACTGATTCTTCTCCCAATGCAGCCAAGCATCTGACTAGCCTTCCTCAATGCTTTGTTACATTGCTTACCTGCCTTTAAGTCACTTGAAATAGTGACTCCTAGATCCCTTTCCTCCTCAGTAGTTTCCAGTATAGTGCCATTAATACTAGATTTAGCCTTTGGATTTTTGAGACCCAAGTGCATGATTTTGCATTTTTTGGCATTAAACTGTAATTGCCACACTCCTGACCATTCCTCTAGTTTACCTAGATCCTCAATCATTTGCTTTACCTCTCCAGGGGGTATATTTACTAAGGTCCCGATTTTGTCCAAGTTTTTTTTTTCTCTTCAAAGTGTCATCTCGGGAATTTACAAAACATGAATCTCGGCAGTGTTAGGGCTATTCGTATTGAGATACACGGCTGAACACACAAATACGATTCAAAAGACCATTGGTCAAACACGGCTGTCATTTTATACAACTCGGTAATTTACTAAGAATTTGTATTCTCAATCACTGCCAACAATAGCCAAACACTGCTGGGAAAACATAGAATTCGTAAAAAAAAGCAGTAAAAAAATAGACCTGCTTTTTCCTGGGATGTTTGGATAGTCATGCACGGATCAGTGAGATCTGTGCATGCTTATCTGTGGGAAAGGGTCTGTTTGGCTTAAAAATCTTTAAAAAAAAATTGCGTGGGGTCCCTCTCCTAAGCATAACCAGCCTCGGGCTCTTTGAGCCGGCCCTAGTTGTAAAAATACAGGGGGAAAAATGCATAGGGTCCCCTCATATTTAAACAACCAGCACTGATCTCTGCGTCCAGTCCTGGTTCAAAAAATATGGGGGACAATAGATGTGGGGGTCCCCTGCTTTTTTTAAACCAGCACTAGCCAGAGAGATAATGCCACAGCCGGGGGACACTTTTATATAGATCCCTGCGGCCGTGGCATTACCCCCCCAACTAGTCACCCCTGGCCGGGGTTCCCTGGAGGAGTGGGGACCTCTTAAATCAAGGGGTCCCCCCCTCCAGCCACCGAAGGGCAGTGGATGGGGGGCTGATAGCCTTTGTGTAAAAAAAACAGTATTGTTTGTTGTCATAGGACTACAAGTCCCAGAAAGCCTCTCCCGCAAGCTGGTACTTGGAGAACCACAAGTACCAGCATGCGGGGAAATAACGGGCCCGCTGGTACCTGTAGTTCTACAACAAAAATACCCAAGTAAAAACACAACACACACACCGTGAAAGTAAAGCTTTAATTAAAATACATGCACACTTACACACACATACTTACCTAGTGGCCCACAGAGATCCTCTGTACTCTTGTCCAGTAGAATCCATGGTGGACCTGTCAAAAAATGCCCAAAATACCTATTATCCGGTGAAGTTCAGTCCTCTTCAGTCCATGTAACATTAAGGGGGTTAAAAAAAATGGAAAAAACCCGAACCCACGCACTAAAAGGGTTCCATGTTAACACATGAAACCCCTTTTTCCGAATGCCGGGATCCCGCGTGACTACTGTCACTGGAGATCCCGCCAGTCAATCAGGGAGCACCATGTCATGGCGCTCTCCTGATTGGCTGTGTGCTCCTGGCCTGTCAATCAGGTGGAGCACAGCGGCTAGAATGGAGGATCACGATCCTCCATTGTAGCCTATGATGGGAACTTTGTGGTCTGCGGTTAACCGCAAAGTTAATTGGGGTCACTCTTGTGGGTGACCCCAATTAACTTTGCAGTTAACCGCAGACCGCAAATTTTCCATCATAGGCTACAATGGAGGATTGCGATCCTCCATTATAGCCGCTGTGCTCTGCCTGATTGACAGGCCAGGAGCACACAGCAAATCAGGAGAGCACCATGACGTGGCACTCCCTGATTGACTGGCGGGATCTCCAGTGACAGTAGTCACGGGGGGTCCCAGCATTTGGAAAAAGGGGTTTCATGTGTAAACGTTGAACCCTTTTAGTGTGTTGGTTTGGGTTTTTTCAAATTTTTTTTACCCCCTGGAAGCTACATGGACTGAAGAGGATCGAACTTCACCGGATAAGAGGTATTTTGGGCATTTTTTGACAGGTCCAACATGGATTCGACAAGGGGACCGAGGATCTCCGTGGGCCACTAGGTAAGTATGTGTGTGTAAGTGTGCATGTATGTTAATTAAAGCTTTACTTTCACTGTGTGTGTGTGTGTGTGTGTGTGTGTGTGTGTGTGTGTGTGTGTGTATGTGTGTGTGTGTGTGTGTGTGTGTGTGTGTGTGTGTTGTGTTTTTATTTGGGTATTTTTGTTGTAAAACTACAGGTTTTTTGTTGTAAAACTACAGCGGGACCATTATTTCCCCCATGCTGGTACTTGTGGTTCTCCAAGTACCAGCTTGCAGGGGAGGCTTGCTGGGACTTGTAGCTCTATGACAACAAACAATACTCTTTTTTTATGCAAAGGCTATCAGCCCCCCATCCACCGCCCAGGGATGGGTGGGACAGCCTCGGACTTCACCCCTGGCCCTTGGGTGGCTGGAGGGGGGACCCCTTGATTTTATGGGTCCCCACTCCTCCAGGGAACCCTGGCCAGGGGTGACTAGTTGGGGGGGTAATGCCACGGCCGCAGGGACCTATATAAAAGTGTCCCCGGCTGTTGCATTATCTCTCTGGCTAGTGGAGCCCAGTGCTGGTTTAAAAAAAGCGGGACCCCTAAATCTTTTGTCCCCTGTATTTTTTGAACCAGGACCTGAGGCAGAGCCCGGTGCTGGTTGTATAAATATAGGGGGTCCCTACGCATTTTTCCCCCTGTATTTTTACAGCCAGGGCCGGCTCAAAGAGCCCGAGGCTGGTTATGCTTAGGAGGGGGACCCCATGCAATTTTTTTTTAACTTTTAACTCTATAAACACTTCTCATAATGTACACTATGAAGCCCTGCACGGATCTCACTGATCCAGCCGGGCTTCATTGTGTTATGTCCGACAGTGTTTTACTCATCACTCCCATAAAACACTGCCTGACAATACGAATCACATCGACATCGGAAAACACGAAAAACGAAAACTCGGCAGCTTTGTAAATTTCCGAAAATGGATTCAAAAAGTTGCAGTAAAATACTTACGATAAAAATCGAGATTAAACTCCCATGTTTTCTAACATGCAACCAATATCTTATCCATTCAAAAATCTTAGTATCCAATCCCAAGTTTTCAAGTTTATTTAGCAGTCTAAGATGTAGAACAGTGTCAAAAGCTTTACTAAAGTCTAGATAAGCTATACCCACGGTTCCATCTTTGTCCATCACATTAGTCACACCGTCAAAAAAGTCATTAAGGTTTGTTTGACATGATCTCCCCCCCAGTGGCGGAACTAGCGAGCGGTGGGCCCAGGTGCGACAAAATGCTTTGGCCCCCCGACACACACACATCCCATCCAAGTCCACCCTTTCACCCCAGGAGAGGATCTGGTGAGGGGGGACCTGCTCAGGGCCAGAGAAATGGATACTTAGCAACAGTGCCGTAACTAGACATTTTAGCACTGTGTGCAAGAAACGGCATCGGAGCCCCACCCCTGCATGCAAAACAGGGGCAGTGCGCGCCGTAGGCGCGCGCAAAAATACATAGTGGCGTGGCTTCGTGGGGAAGGGGTGTTGCCACAAAATAATACCAATTCATAAAACGGTGCACAGTAGTCTCCATTCTTCAAATTACGCCGCACAGTAGCACCACTACACCAGGTAGAGACCCTTTTACACCTTACAACGGACATATTCCTCATTTTACACATAACGGCAGACAGCGTGCACTTTTTACACATAACGGCAGACAGCGTCCCCTTTTTACACATAACGGCAGACAGCGTGCCCTTGTTACACATAGCGGCAGACAGCGTACACTTTTTACACATAACGGCAGACAGCGTGCCCTTGTTAAACATAGCGGAAGACAGCGTACACTTTTTACACATAACGGCAGACAGCGTGCCCTTGTTAAACATAGCGGCAGACAGCGTCCCCTTTTTACACATTACGGCAGACAGCGTACACTTTTTACACATAACGGCAGACAGCGTACACTTTTTACACATAACGGCAGACAGCGTGCCCTTGTTACACATAACGGCAGACAGCGTGCCCTTGTTACAAATTACGGCAGACAGCGTCCCCCTTTTTACACATTACGGCAGGCAGATTCCCCCTTTTTACACATAGCGGCACGCAGATTCCCCATTTTTACACATAGCGGCAGGCAGTCCCCCCTTTTTACACATTGCGGCAGGCAGAGTCCCTCTTTTTACACATAGCGGCAGGCAGATTCCCCATTTTTACACATTACGTCAGGCAGTCCCCCCTTTTGACACATTGCGGCAGGCAGATTCCCCATTTTTACACATTACGTCAGGCAGTCCCCCCTTTTTACACATTACGGCAGGCAGATTCCCCATTTTTACACATTGCGGCAGGCAGATTCCCCAGTTTTACACATTGCGGCAGGCAGATTACCCCTTTTTACACATTGCGGCAGGCAGATTCCCCCTTTTTACACATAGCGGCAGGCAGTCCCCCATTTTTACACATAGCGGCAGGCAGTCCCCATTTTTACAGATAGCGGCAGGCAGTACCCCATTTTTACACATAGCGGCAGGCAGTCCCAACAAAGAAAGAAAGAAAAAGAAAGAAAGAAAGAAAGAAAGAAAGAAAGAAAGAAAGAAAGAAAGAAAGAAAGAAAGAAAGAAAGAAAGAAAGAAGAATTATACTTACCCTCTCCGCTGGCTCAGGCTCCTCGGTGCAACTTCTGGTCACGATTCCCGGGCAGTAGAGAAGGAGGAGGACGGAGGTGAAGGAGGGAGCCGCAGCAGCGCTTTGTTACTGGTGGAAGCGCTGCTGCTGCTGCCCCTCTGCTTCACTATAGGCTGTTCTCGGAAGACAGCCTATAGTGAAGCAGAGGGGCAGCAGCAGCAGCACCTCCACCAGTAACAAAGCACTGCTGCGGCTCTCTCCTTCACCTCCGTCCTCCTCCTTCCCCCGTCCGTGCCGCTGCTCCTCTCCTCTCCAGGCGGCTGTGCGCTGCGGGCAGCGGTTGCCCGCAGCGCACAGCGGCATGTAATGAGTCAGTTTGACTCATTACATGCTTGGGCCCCTGGACAGAGGCGAGCCCCAGTGCAACGCACTGCTTGCACTGCCGGTAGTTCTGCCTCTGCTCCCCCCAGTGAATCCATGCTTTTTGGGATCCTGTAAATTGCTTAATTTAAGATAATCTACAACTCTTTCTTTTAAGAGTGTTTCCATCAATTTCACTACTACTGATGTAAGAATCACTGGTCTGTAGTTGTTTGCCTCTTCCTTGCTTCCACGTTTGTGCAGTGGGACTGCATTTGCACTTTTTCAGTCCTCTGTAATTACTCCTGTAGCTAATTACTGGTTGAATTCTGTTACTGGTGCTACCAGCACCTATTTAAGCTCTTTTAGTATTCTTGGATGTATCCCATCTGGCCCCATAGATTTGTCCACTTTCAGCTTTAAGAGTTCTGTTAGGACCTTCTCCTCTGTAAATGTACTTGTTTCTTTTTCCTGAATAACCCTGCAAATTAAATGTGGAACCTTTTCCTCTCTTTCAGTAGTGAATACTGAGCAAAAATAATTAAGATGATCTGCTATTACATTGTCTCCCAATTGATTGATTTAGTTATTATATATGCCCCCTTTTGATTTCAGTTAATGCTTACTGTGCCTACTGCTTTAGTTATGATATGTGCCCCCTTTTGATGTCAGTTAGTGCATACTGTGTCTACTGATTTATTTATGATATATGCCCCCTTTTGATGTCAGTTAGTGCCTACTGTGCCTATTGATTTAGTTATGATATATGCCCCCTTTTGATTTCAGTTAGTGCCTGCTGTACTGATATGCACTGATATCACTGTGTTCTATTAGCCCCTTCATTTGTATTGCAAATCCCAGTTATTTTAAATTTGTACTTGTTTATACAGTTGTTATGGTGACAGTGAGCATGGGGACTAGACATGTCACCCGGGGTGACTGACGCCAGACGTGATGACACCATCTCCAATTTGTTATTTATTTATTAACAGTTTCTTATATAGCGCAGCAAATTCTGTTGCGCTTTACAACTGGACACAATGATAAAGCAAAACTGGGTAATAACAAATGCGCAGAGTTGGACGTGAGGGCCTGCCCTGCATTCATTCTGCCTAGACATGGGTGTATAAAGGTATGTAAAATGTCTTATTGTATTTGGATCGTTATGAAAATGCCTAAAAAATGGCATTGGCCTTGACATTGAAATGTTGAAACTGAATTGCTGCTGTGGAATGTGAATTCTTTTCTTGCTTGTAGTGTCTCTCCCGTTAGTGAAGGCACCCAGCTACTTATTACCTGATATATACTGTATAAATATACACTGCTCAAAAAAATAAAGGGAACACAATGTAACTCCAAGTCAATCACACTTCTGTGAAATCAAACTGTCCACTTAGGAAGCAACACTGATTGACAATCAGTGTCCAGAGCATGGAGGCGTTACAAGGAGACAAGCCAGTACATCAGGAGACGTGGAGGAGGCCATAGGAGGGCAACAACCCAGCAGCAGGACCGCTACCTACGCCTTTGAGCAAGGAGGAACAGGAAGAGCACTGCCAGAGCCCTGCAAAATGACCTCCAGCAAGCCACAAATGTGCATGTGTCTATTCAAACGATCAGAAACAGACTCCATGAGGGTGGTATGAGGGCCCGACATCCACAGGAGGGGGTTGTGCTTATAGCCCAACACCGTGCAGGATGTTTGGCATTTGCAAGAGAACACCAAGATTGGCAAATTCGCCACTGGCGCCCTGTGCTCTTCACAGATGAAAGCAGGTTCTCACTGAGCACATGTGACAGACGTGACAGAGTCTGGAGACGCCAAGGAGAACATTCTGCTGCCTGCAACATCCTCCAGCATGACCGGTTTGGCAGTGGGTCTGTAATGGTGTGGGGTGGCATTTCTTTGGGGGCCGCACAGTCCTCCATGTGCTCGCCAGAGGTAGCCTGACTGCCATTAGGTACCGAGATGAAATTCTCAGACCCCTTATGAAACCATATGCTGGTATGGTGGGCTCTGGGTTCCTTCTAATGCAAGACAATGCTAGACCTCATGTGGCTGGAGTGTGTCAGCAGTTCCTGCAAGACAAAGGCATTGATGCTATGGACTGGCCCGCCCGTTCCCCAGACCTGAATCCAATTGAGCACATCTGGGACATCATGTCTCGCTCCATCCACCAACACCACATTGCACCACAGACTGTCCAGGACTTGGCGGATGCTTTAGTCCAGGTCTGGGAGTAGATCCCTCAGGAGACCATTCACCACCTCATCAGGAGCATGCCCAGGCGTTGTAGGGAGGTCATACAGGCACGTGGAGGCCACACACACTACTGAGCCTCATTTGACTTGTTTTAAGGACACTACATCAAAGTTGGATCAGCCTGTAGTGTGTTTTCCCACTTTAATTTTGAGTGTGACTCCAAATCCGGACCTCCATAGGTTAATAAATTTGATTTCCATTGATAATTTTTGTGTGATTTTGTTGTCAGCACATTCAACTATGTATATGTCTGCTAGTAGGAGGAACTGTGCATCTTTGAATGCAAAGTCAAAGTTGCACTACACAGCCACACAGATACTGTACACAGCTCCAGGGGTCTTACTTTTTGCTGCTTGTCATGCTCTCTGGGTTCCTTCCCCCTAAATCAAAGCCAGCATGAGCCATTATTTTTATTGGTGGGGGGTACACACGGAATATCTGTATTTCCAAAAGTGCTGAAAGTCGCAATTACTGTACACAGTAATTTACACTTAATAGTAAATGAAAGGCCAGTGCATGCTCTGTTCCAGTAACATCCTGATGTCACACATCTTGCATTCTTTGTCCTGCACCCTACTGTGCATCCTCAGTAAGGTGAAAATGGCACAGAGGCAGACATCCGTTTTTTAAGGGGGAGCTGCTGATCCTCCTAAAATGGAGGGATGAACCACTGGCCAGCAATTCAGAAAAGCAGTGAGCATACACCAATGCCTACTGTGAAATTATGGCCAAGTATGGCTGTTCCCAGATGGTCCGCTTCCTCCAAAGGAGGTTGAGCAACTTGGTCAGGAGGGAACCACAGCGGCTGCAGGGGCTCAGGGACCGCATAAGGATTAGTAAGTTCAAGTACTGTACAGTACATTATTGCTGTACAGTACATTAAGTTAAGTATAGCCAATCAGTATCCACTGTGATGTAAGGCAAAATGTTGCAGCTGCTTGATTAACCTAGAAGAGGTTATTTTGTTAAACATGTATATTTACCAACACAGGCTGTCCATGAACAATAGTGTGTCTGACAGCGTTGTGTTGCTTTCATTAGTTAATCCGGTGTTAAATGCAGAGTTACTTAGGTGGAATATGATGGATTCCAGCGCATATGTAGCCACACTTACTAGTGTAAAACTGTCTGCGCAGCTGTTTGCCTGCCACTCTATACCAGTCCCCGAGCATCCTCGGGTCCAGTCACTCCCTTAAGTTCCATTTAGCAGCAAGTATCCACCAGAACAACAGCAGATCGATGCCATATGCGATGATGCGTGTGTAGGTGGAGTCTTTAATGCCTGTGTTGGGTTTGTTTGGGGGGGTTTTAAGCAACAAAGGCTACACAGATTGTACTGATCTGTGCAGTGCTTCGCTCCCACTCACCTACCAGACACAGCTCTGTTATTTTGCTTGGTTTCTTAAGCTGATGCTTAGTAAATCTGGGGTTTTGATTGTTCTAGTAATAAAATCAATGAAGAGAAGATGTTCTATTGTGTTCTAAAGTCTGCATTTTTGTCAGCTTCTTTTCACATTTGTCTTTAGTAAATCAGCGGATTGCATACTAGTTAGGAATCCACCAGGTAAACCAAAGCTGATGTTCTATAAATATATCCTAAAGTATCTTCCAGTGATCCTTTCAAGCTCTGTTCATTTGCTATGAAACAATTTTCTTCCTAAGTGAATATAATTACAAAAAAAGATATATGCTTTCTGAGCTTTCACCATTTGCCTGGCATGGTCGGATCAGCTGTGACCACACCAGCAAGTGCCTTATCTGATCTGGTTGTACAGGATGTGACCAATCAGATAGACAGTGGGGGTCATTCCGAGTTGATCGCTAGCGGCATTTGTTTGCAGCTCAGCGATCAGACTAAAAAACGGCAGTTCTGCACATGCGTATGCGGCGCAATGTGCACGCGTGACGTACGGGCACAATGAACAATGTTGTTTTGCACAGGGTCCAGCGATGCATTTCAGTCGCACTGCTTGCAGCAGAGTCATTGACATTAAGTGGGCGTTTCTGGGTGGCAACTGACTGTTTTCAGGGAGTGTGCAGAAAAACGCAGGCATACCAGTAAAGACGCAGGTGTGGCTGGGCGAACGCTGGGCGGGTTTGTGATGTCAAATCCAGAACTTAATAGTATGAAGTGATCACAAACGCTGAGTAGGTTTTGAGCTACTCTGAAACTACACAAACATTTTTTGTAGCCGCTCTGTAATACAACCATTCACACTTCTGCTAAGCTAAAATACACTCCCAGTGGGTGGCGGCATAGCATTTTCATGGCTGCTAAAAACTGCTAGCGAGCGATCAACTCGAATGACCCCCAGTGTGTGCACCTGCAGGGAAAAGAAACTTCCCATAGCTGCTGCTCTGAGAGAGACCAGAAGGTCCCTCGGCATCCATACACCATCCCTTAATGTTTACCGTGCTGCCAATCACTGCTGATTGGTCAGCACAACAGGACTCATTACCTGGCAGCTGCAGAGAATAACAGCAGCTAGAGAATTTTAAATTCACCCCCACCAGCCCCCTAGTGTGTACCTGTTGGCTGCCAGGCTGTGAAAATGAAAGTCGTGATGATCACGATGATCTGATGTTCAGATGGTGCAGACCAATGTTTCTATGTTTGAAAAGATGATTCTTTAACAAATATAAAAAATATATAATTTTGGATAAGTTTAAATACATGTTCTTCACCTAATTCCTAAAAAAAAACAACAACGCCAATTTCTGAGCGGTTTTGGAGGGGGGGGGAGTCGTCAGTTACGTGGTTAAGTAAATCTTTCTTCGAACTTCTGCCAGCTACTCTCTGCAATAGAACTCATTTAATCATGCTTCAAATGTGACATATCTTCACATTTCATTCATTCAGTCATTTAGATATACAGTGCCTATTTTATAAAGGAAAAAGGCTAAATTAAGAAAGACTTTCAGTAGGGTGCAAAAATGAAAATATTTTATCACAAAAATATAGCTAGATACAAACACAGACCCAATCTTAAAAGCTACAATCCAACATGCTGTGCTCTACAACTGAAGTCAAGACACAGGGGGGACGAGGCAGAGCATTCCGATTGAAATCTACTTTATATTAACAAGCCTGAATAAAACATAGATTTATCTAGCATTTTGCAGAGTTAGGGGTCCCTGTAAGAATATTGAATTTCAACCTTATCTTTGTAACACAAAAATGTGACTTTTGCTTCTGCATTCTATACAAACTACTGTACTTACTCATCACAGCTTGGTTTGACAGCATCATAAAGGTGCTATAAAGAATGGATGTGGTCTTGAAAGACTATGGTGAGTCTGACATTGCAGAGGGCAAAAAGTCAATGGCTCATCATTTTAAAGAATACCATACTATGAAATGCACAAAAAGATCAGACTTGAGTCTTATGAGACTGCAACTGTGTGTAACAATCACACTAAGATGTTTTGCACAGTATTAAGGTTTTTGGAAACCAGCATGACAGAGTCTGACATGAGCTTCTTTCAGAAAGAGAAGGAATTAGCGCCCTATCTGATCTTTATTGAAAGTGTCCACCGTTATTGAAATTCAGTCTGACATGAAAATAACCTAGATAAAATGAACTAATTCCCCCAGCACACCATAATGGACATCACAAACATGCATGGTGCGCTGTATGGGCACCGGTGGATGAACTGTAAGTTACACATGCCCCACCTACATATATCCGGTGGTATTTATGAAACTCAGTTGGATAATGGGGAGCCTGTGTGGGGCCTGCTGACTGCCGGGGTCCGGAGGAGGTTGCACTGGAGGGCAACCCTGGGACACACCAGCTCTACAAGCAGTGCACAGTACCATCTGACAAAAAAAAAACATGCAGTGAGTACATAGCAGGAGAGGGGATCAGAGAGATCTAAATAGATGCAGGACAGCGCCTTCAGTTGCAGGGTGGTGTATGTTGTCACAATGTAAATAACTGAGTATCCGGCAAGTTCAATACTTGTGCTCATCCATCAGGTGTCGCTTTTGAAAGCCACCATTGCGCATGCGTGAAGTCTCCAATGTAACATTAAATGATGCTTGCAGTTAAAGAACTATTTTTTTTTTATATCCATCACATGCCTTACAAATGTGCCATGCTCATGGACTTTGCAATTATGGCAGTGATGTCACTGTGGTATGAGGTGTGGTGCCTCTGGACTGGCTGAGCTGGATGGCTTTAGTGTGGCATACCTTTACATTCTATTAACACTTTTCACTTATTCATTTTCTAACACTATTTCTTTATTTTAATTACATTTCATTTTTGTATCACCCTCTCTATAGCTTCGGCTTCCTAAATACTAATTTATTAACACTATAGTTTTTTCACTCGTATGCTACGCTGGGCTTTCTGGCTTATGCTGGTGTTTTGGGGTGCCACACCCTGCACCTAGATATAGCGCTAGGGACCCCAAATACACAGAGACGCCTTGATGCGGCTTTGGGGCTTAACCACACATTTGCGCAAATATGTGTAATGAAGGCTGGTTATACTTAGGAGGGGGGACCTCACGCATTTTTTAAAATTTTTTTTAACCCATTCAGACCCTTTTCCATTAAGTTAATGGAAGCCCTGGACAACAAAATTGCTGGGGGAAACCAAATGCCCCTTTTTTTTCTTGCTCAGAAATACCCCTCCCTTTCGAGCACCTGAATGATATCACTAAGCTAATTGAGCATCTACCTTATATATGTCTGATATTAATAAGTAATTAAAAAACAATGAAGTCTCTTTGGTAGATTTATTGTGTGTAACGTACACAGGAGAACACAATAAAAATATATTGTGTACTGAAGATATACATAATGACAGCTTTACATAAACCAATTAAATCAACAGACCAATCATATACTGTATATAGACCAATCTTATTTCAGATATCAGAATATATTTTATTTTATAAACTCCCTTTAAAGGGAATTTCCAATTTATTAGCTTGCATCTTGCAATTATTAGTTTAGTAGTAACAAAAAAGATTTTGACCTCCACCTACTTTTTATTTCCCTATTCTGCAGGATGCTGGCTTAACTATAGTCTATGAATACTGTACAGCTGGATTTACTTCCTTATCTACTATTAAATCACAATTTCTGCAAATATATAAAAATCACATTTAAAGCAACAGTTTTCTTTTTAGAAATAGACAAACTTCCATTTTGTTCATTCAGTTATCCATATCATTCCTCTCTGCCAATATACTTAGCACTCTAATACACAAATCAGAAAGGTTCCAATTCATAATTTCTAGTGAGGATTAGGTAGATGTACAACACAGGGAAAAAAGTATTTTCACAGGGATCAGGCTGAACGCCTCACCGCATCAGACGGTTTTCACTTGAACCTTTTGGTGTTGTCTAAGAGGGCTTCGATACAGTTAAATTAAATTTGTTGGTACTTCATGTTGAACATACTCATCCTTATCGGACTCCTCCTTGTCATCGCTCAGCTCATAAATTAAATTTAGATGCTGAGCTCCCACCCTACCTTCCTGACCTCCTTCCAGTGTCTGATATATAGGGTCAACTCCCGTGAGCTGTAAGCTTTCGTATGACTTTTTCATGTCAGTACACATTGCCTGTCTTTCCTGCTGTTCCTGACTGTTTCCCCCGGGTTACCTGGTCATTGGACCCTCCTGATCTATAACTACAATGGTAATTTCTTGGTGTATTTTCAATTTTCTGAATCCCTTGTAACATTGCAAACAAACTACTGGCACACACCTGATGAATAGGAATATGATTCCCACAACATTACCAGCATAATATGCAGCATAATATACTGCATTAATCCAAAGAAAAGATTTGCAATACTACTTCCTTACCATCCAAGGGGATCCCAACCTTCACCAGCACCTAACTTCATTTCTTTTTGCAATTATTCCACTTTGCTTAAATGGGCAATAATTTCAGCCATATGATCCAATGTAAGTACAACATTGGGGGTAATTCTAAGTTGATCGCAGCAGCAAGTTTGTTAGCAATTGGGCAAAACCATGTGCACTGCAGGTGTGGCAGATATAACATGTGCAGAGAAAGTTAGATTTGGGTGGGTTATTTTGTTTCTGTACAGGGTAAATACTGGCTGCTTGATTTTTACACTGCAAGTTAGATTTCAGTTTGAACACACCCCACCCAAATCTAACTCTCTCTGCAAATGTTATATCTGCCCCACCTGCAGTGAACATGGTTTTGCCCATTTGCTAACATATTTGCTGCTGCGATCAACTCAGAATTACCCACATTATTGTTTACCACTGCAAATGTGCCACCTTCTGCAGTCAATAATTAATCCAATGCCATTATGTTCTGTAAAGCCATCTTTCTTATCTGTGCAAGTTTCTCCACTGTCTGGTTAATTGAAACCACCAATCCCCCTACCATTTGCTCTAGTATCATCAATATCTGGGACACAGTATTTTACTCCAAGATAAATAGTGGACAATGGGAACAGAGTCCCAACAGTTTATTTTACCATCCGGAAATCTAAAAGAAGTATCCTCTTTTCACTTCCCTCTTACTCTGATGTTTTAAATATGTCAAATCATTTGGCGCCAAATCATGTTCTAACGGAATATTTCTTGGGTATTGATCCAAATAATTAGTGGCTCTCACATATGAGAGCACACAATGGGGGGTAAGACAGAGTTGATCGCAGCAGCAAATTTGTTATCAGTTGGGCAAAACCATGTGCACTGCAGGTGTGGCAGATATAACATTTGCAGAGAGAGTTAGATTTGGGCGGGTTATTTTGTTTCTGTGCAGGATAAATACTTGCTGCTTTATTTTCACACTGCAATTTAGATTTCAGTTTGAACACACTACCCAAATCTAACTCTCTCTGCACATGTTATATCTGCCCCCCCCCCCCTCCTGCAGTGCACATGGTTTTGCCCAACTGCTAACAAATTTGCTGCTGCGATCAACTCTGAATTAGGCCCATTGTTCTTTAGCACCTAAAGGAATCCATGAGTATGCCAAATTTTCACTAACCCAATACATGTCTTTTAGCAAGCACATTCAAAACATTTTGGTATAAATGGCTCCCATATATATTATAAAGAAACCTGTGTTATTACCGTTAGCATCTCCACATATATTATTGTTCTTTGTAACTGAAACAAAGTGTTGTTTACTGTAAATACTCCAATTGCATATATTGAGTGCCAACAGGACCTCAGGTCCCTATGTGAGCATCTCCAAAACATTTTAACTAAAAATATCGTTCCAGTGCAGTTAGCTTTGCCCTTTCACATTCCATATTTGCCCATTGTACACATAAGGGTGGGACTTTTCATTTATACTTAAACAGAACTCAGGTTTCCCTGTGGCTCTAGTCACTTGTAAAGCTGGTGCAGACAGCAAACCTGCTTCTGATACTTCCAGATATGGAAAATACACTACAGATTGTAAATTAGGTGTGTTGTTGGCACAAGTGTGACTACCATTTTTCAACCTATGCAAATTCTGCTATGCATTACAAAAGTTTACCTGTGCATTCATCTCCATAATTCTTCTTTTGTAAGTTTCTGTGTATACGTGCTCTGCCTAGCAGACCACTGTTATATTTTTAGTTGCCTGTATCACTGGTTATGTTGTTAATAGAACTTGGAGTGTGTATAACAAACTCAAGCAAAACAAATATTATTGTAATCAAAAATGTCTATGAGAAAATGCACCCCATAGTCCATGGTCTGTCCTTTGACCAATCAGCATCATTCTGTTTAGCATTGTATTTGGTCTTCACAGTACTCATCTAGGTGGCTTAAGGAATTATTATGCCTGAACCACTCATTTGTTGGTTTCACTGAAGAGGCTGTGTCTTGGAAAATATCTTCTGCTGGAGCTGTCTCAGGAGATGTGACATTTCTGCAGTGTTTTAAATAAATCCACAATGTATTTTCCTTTATCTTAATAGCAGACGGAGTTGTCAATAAGACTTGATTAGGTCCTTCCCACTGGTCTGTCAGCAAGCCTAATCTCAGGAAATTTCTGACCACCACCTCATCCCCTAGTTGTCAGTTATGGCAAGCATCTTCCACAATAGTTGGCTGTGTTTTGGTCACAGCAGCATGTATCTTGTTTAGCTGGTTGCATAATGAAATAAGATAGTTCACGGTCATTTGTTCTACTGAGTTCATATGCAGGTTCAATTGGCAATTTTCCAAAACAGTATTTCATTAGAAGAAATGTTCAATTCTCCCCTAGGTGTTGTTCTGATTGAGTGTAATACTACTGGCAAAGCTTCTGCAAACTAGTCTCTTTACCTATTTTGGCTTGTTTATTTTTAATAGTCCCATTATAGAATTCTACTTTGACACTCTATTGCAGATGGTATGCTGTGTGTAATTGCTGTTTAGCCCCAAGAAGTTGGCAAATCTTTTTAAACAGTCCTGTCAAATGTGTGCCTAGGTCTGATGATATTGCATATGGTATGCCATACCTACATACAAATTCTGGTACCGATTTCTTTGCTGTACTTGATTCATATCTTTCCATCCAATCTACACAAACCAATACAAATTGAAGCATCCTAACTTTTGAAAGCTGAATATAATCAATTTGTAAGATTTGTTTGGATTTGTGAGCTTGACATTTAATGACTGCTATTTGTAAAGGCAGTTGTATATCATCTAGTAGGTCTTTTACTGCCTCTGTATGTGCAATTGGATTGCCTATTGCTGTGAGAAAGTCTCTTTGTTTTCACAGCTATCCAAAACCATGCATAACGCAAACACATATCTCCTGTCTGTATATATATTTACAGTTTTTCCTTCAGCTAGTTTCATGCTTTAGTTAAAGCTTTACGTTGTTCCAATTGGGCTGAGTGCGGTGGTGGGAGTAAGGATGAAAAAAACAGTTTTTGTTTCATCTACCACAGTGTATCCTTACTGGGCAGCCTCAGTTTTTTGTTTGTCTGTGGCAACTGCCATTAACATAATACACTAAATCAGGATTTTGAAGTGGTACTTCTTCCAGGTCCACCATTGGGGTAGACTGTTCAGTTACATGTTTTAAACAATCATGTGAGGTGTCTTGTTCTACTCCCCATTCTTCTCTCTGAAAAAGCTGCATTTTGAGGGCAGCAAAATGCATCAGGTGTGGTGCAATACACTATATCATCAAGAAACTGGAGCAGAGGAGCCAGATCATTGCCTGGCCATTGTGGTACCTATCCATCATTGAGAGGAATCCAACAATCATTTTTTGTGGAGGACAATATACACCGTAATGCATGAGGAATTCGCCCAAAACAGGCCAAGAATACATCTTACTCTAATGGTGAATTGGCAAGTACACCTCCTATTTGGACCTCTAAACCCTTATAAATGAGCCATTGTCATTTGGACAGTCATCTTGAATACAGGGGAAACCATAGGAACTGACTCCACCAGTGAAAGACTCCTTTAGTTAGAGATTCTTTATTTCCTGACCATATAATAGGGTAAAAAACTTTTTTCATGTGTATTCATTCATGTCTTTTTTTTCAATTGCCTTATGTATGTACATTTGTGAATTTTTATTAAATTGTAATCGTCGATTCACTTTCTCTTACCATTTAATATATTAATACAGCCTTCCTTTTCGTTGCTCATATTTTGTACATTGTGGGATTGCCTTTCCCTCTTTTTTATAGGCAGCTGCTCAGTAAAACACTCCATATCATAAGCACCTGAATTTACTGTACCTAAGTATATAAATTTTTTCCACAGTTAGGCTGGCATGGAAATTTATCTTTAAAAGCTGTCATTCATATTTCCCATTCATTATCTAACTTATCTTTTTCGATGTGTAATGCTGGCTTAAAATTTGGTTAATCCCATCCTGCTTCAGTAGTGAAATTATTGTATTCCTCAGTTGTGAGTAAGGCAGTAAATAATTTTGCCATGTCACTATGTGTTGGTAAGTGTGTCTTTTATTGACTTTTAATCTTGTTTTAACTTCTGCTGGCACTTTCCTTTAACATGCTAGTTCAGTGCAAATTTGATTTATCTCAGCTTTTCTCCAGGGAACATGTATGGACCACCGTGCACCCTGGTCCATAGTTACTACTCTCAGAGGTAATTCCGGAAGTGGTTTTGCTCTGGGTGGCTTTGCTACGGGTACCAGAGGTAATAATGTTCGATGGGTGTAAGTCAGAGTAGTGTGGTCGTATTTTTGTTTTTTTTATCTGTGCAAGGAACTAAGGATCTTATTCAGAGATGGACACAGATCTCTCCATACGCAGCAAGATTTACATCAATCTTTTCACATGCTGGGGGACGTACAGCACAGGGCAAGACCACCCAGCATGTGTCGGGTGACTCTTCATGATGCATTTGCAATGTAATTGCAGATGCATTGAATTAAGGATGACTCCTGGTAGCGCGCATTGGCTGCTCACTGCTCGGTTGTATATCACTTTAATCATTTCAGTAATAGGGGCCCAAAAAAGTTTGTTGTACAGTGGCCCCCACAGACCTTAATCTGGCCCTGCCTGTATTTATATCAGAACTGCTGGACAACATGACCTTAGCCAAGATTTCTCGTGAAAAACATAACATTGATATCCTGCCTCATATCTCATCTGAAAGTGTAAAAGGTCTATATGACCACAAATATAGTGCAACATTTATTATTCAATTCATGAACTGCAGATGGTGGCAGCATTTACAGTACTTAAAAATTATTATTTTTCTCCAATTACTAAAGTCAGTTAACTACTGTACCAAGAACATAGTTATTGTTAGTTTCTGCACCTATATGTTTTGGATGTATTTTGTTTTTATGGGCGTGGATAATAGGGTCGACCATACTTAGGTTGACAGTGTCTTAGTCGACCGCTATTGGTCCACAGTAACTAAGTCGACACCTGAAATAGGTTGACACAAGCATTAGTTCGACATGAACAAGGTCAACATGACAAAAGGTCAAGATAAGTTTTTTTATTTTTTTGGTGTTGTTTTCTTTACAGAGTGTCCAGGAACTCCAATTAGTGCACTATGTCCCCTTGCATGACTCGCTTTGCTTGTCATGCTTCAGGCAACTGCTACTGCTGTGCTCGGGACAGGTTACCATTCCCAATTGTAGTGCACATGGATTGTAAAGTATGAAAAAGTTTACAAAATGTGAATATCTCGACCTAGAACAAGTCAAACTAGTAACTACAGATAAGCAGGTTCAGTTCCCTGAGAACCAAACCCCCCTGAACATCATGTCCTGAGCCGGTATCTGAGTCTGGCTTGGGACTTCTCTCCAGACTCGGAAAACAGAACGAGGCAAAAGTCATCATCCGCTGTTGGATTCTCACAATATTTGGATTCCATATAAACAGCCGTGCATTGCCGGCATTTTCTCTCCAGACTTGATGAGGTTTACAAACCTCTGTCTCTCTCTGGGGGTGGTGGCATCAGGTGGGGTTAGTGTGTGCTCTGTAGTGGTGCTGCTACAGTCACTGTGGTGTACCTGTGCTGTGTTAGCGGTGCTTTCCAGGTGGTCCTGGCAGTCACTGAGTTTTTATGTGCTGCACCTGTACATGGGTGTTGCTGTCCTGGCTGTCACTGTGATGTACAAGATGCAGGGTCACTGTCTCCTTTATGTTGGAAAACATAAGAGTACTATTGGCCCTGTATGTTGTAAAAATTCAGAGATGCAGTTGTTAAAATTTAAAAGCACACTGCTCCTGTATGCTTTAAAATATAGGGGTGCTGCTGTCCCTGTATGCTGTAAAAATTCAGGGGTGAAGTTAAAAATTAAAAGCACACTGCTGTATGCTGTAAAATATAGGGGTGATGCTGGCCCTGTATGTTGTATAAATTAAGGAGTGAAGTTAAAAATTCAAAGAAAACTGCTGTATGCTGTAAAATATAGGGGTGCTGCTGGCCCTGTATGTTATAAAATTTAGAGGTGCAGTTGGTAAAAAATTAAAAGGACACTATTCTTGTATGATGTAAAATATAGGGGTGTTGCTGTTCAAATTACTTTATACTGGCTCTGTATGTTGTAAAAATTCAGGGGTGCCATTGTTAAAAATGAAAAGCACACTGCTGTATGCTGTAAAATATAGGGGTGCTGCTGGCCCTGTATGTTGTAAAAATTCAGAGGTGCAGTTTAAAAAAATTAAAAGCACACTGTTCCTGTATGCTGTAAAATATTGGGGTGCTTCTGTCCCTGTATGTTGTAAATATTCAGGGGTGCAGTTAAAAATTAAAAGCACACTGCTGCATGCTGTAAAATATAGAGGTGCTGCTGGACCTGTATGTTGTAAAAAAAATCAGGGGTGCAGTTGTTAAAAATTAATAGCACACTGCTCTTGTATGCTGTAAAATATAGGGGTGTTGCTGTTACACTGGCCCTGTATGTTGTAAAATATAGGGGTGCTGTCTGCCCTGTATGTTGGAAAAATTCAGAGGTGCAGTTGTTAAAAATTAAAAGCACACTGCTGTATGCCGTAAAAAAATATGGGTGCTGCTGGCCCTATATGTTGTGAAAATTCAGAGATGCAGTTGTCAAAAATTAAAAGCACACATCTGTATGCTGTAAAATATAGAGTTGCTGCTGGCCCTGAATGTTCTAAAATTCAGGGGTGCAGTTAAAAATTAAAAGCACACTGCTGTAGGCTGTAAAATATAGGGGTGCTGCTGGCTCTGTCTGTTGTAAAAATTCAGAGGTGCAGTTGTTAAAGACTAAAAGCACATGGCTGTATGCCATAAAATATAGGGGTGATGCTGGCCCAGAATGTTGTGAAATTCAGGGATGCATTTAAAAATTACAAGCACACTGCTGTATGCTCTAAAATATAGGGATGGTACTGTTCAAATAACATTACACTGGCCCTGTATGTTGTAAAAATTCAGGGGTGCAGTTTTTAAAAATTAAAACCACACTGCTGTATGCTGTAAAATATAGGGGCGCTGCTGGCCTTGTATGTTGTAAAATTTTAGGGGTGAAGTTAAAAATTAAAAGCAAACTGCTGTATACTGTAAAATATAGGGATGCTGCTTGCCCTGTATGTTGTAAAAATTCAGGGGTGCAATTGGTAAAAATTAAAAGCACACTGCTCTTGTATGCTGTAAAATATAGGGGTGTTGCTGTTAAAATAAAATGTTATTGTCCCTGTATGTTGTAAAAATTCAGGGGTGCAGTTGTTAAAAATTAAAAGCATACTGCTCCTGTATGCTTTAAAATATAGAGGTGCTGCTGGCCTTGTATGTTGCAAAAATTCAGGGGTGCAATTGGTAAAAATTAAAAGCTCACTGCTCTTGTATGCTGTAAAATATAGGGGTGTTGCTGTTAAAATAAAATTTTATTGGCCTTGTATGTTGCAAAAATACTGGGGTGCATATAAAACTAAAACCACACTGCTGTATGCTGTAAAATATAGGGGTGCTGCTGGCCCTGTATGTTGTAAAAATGTAGGGGTTCATTTGTTAAAAATTAAAAGCACACTACTGTATGCTGTAAAATATAGGGGTGCTGCTGGCCCTGAATGTTGTAAAAATTCAGCGGTGCAGTTAAAAATTAAAAGCATACTGCTGTATGCTGTAAAATATAGGGGTGTTGCTGTTCAAATAACATTACACTGAACCTGTATGTTGAAAAAATTCAGGGGTGCAGTTGTTAAAAATTAAAAGCACACTGCTCCTGTATGCTGTAAAATATAGGGGTGTTGCTGTTCAAATAACATTACACTGGCCCCATATTTTGTAAAAATTCAGGGTGAAGTTGTTAAAAATTAAAAGAACACTATGGTATGCTGTTCAATAAATGGGTGCTGCTGGACCTATATGTTATAAAAATTCAATGGCGCTTTTGTTAAAAATTAAAAGCAGACTGCTGTATGCTGTAAAATATAGGGGTGTTGCTGTTCAAATAACATTACACATGACCCTGTATGCTATAAAAATTCAGGGGTGCAGTTGATAAAAATTAAAAGTACACTGCTGTATGCTGTAAAATATAGGGTTGTTGCTGTACAAATAACATTACACTGGCCCTGTATGTTGTAAAAATGCAGGGGTTCAGTTGTTAAAAATTAAAAGCACACTACTGTATGCTGTAAAAAATAGAGGTGCTGCTGGCCCTGTATGTTATAAAAATTCAGAGGTGCAATTGTTAAAAATTAAAAGCACACTGCTGTATGCTGTAAAGTATATGGGTGCTACTCGCCCTGTATGTTGTAAAAATTCAGAGAAGCAGTTGTTAAAAATGAAAAGCACACTGCTCTTGTATGCTGTAAAATCTAAGGGTGTTGCTGTTCAAATAACATTACACTGGTCCTGTATGTTGTAAAAATTCACAGGTGTAGTTGTAAAAAATTCAAAGCACATTGCTGTATGCTGTAAAATATAGGGGTGCTGCTGTTCCTGAATATACTAACATTTCAGGGGTGCAGTTGTTAAAAATGAAAAGCACACTGCTGGTATGCTGTAAAATATAGGGGTGCTGCTGGCCCTGCATGTTGTAAAAATTCAACGGTACAGTTGTTAAAATTAAAATCACACTTCTCTATGATGTAAAATATTGGGGTGCTGCTGGCCTTGTATGTTGTAATAATACAGGGGTGTAGTTAAAAGTTAAAAGCACACTGCTGTATGCTGTAAAAAATAGAGGTGTTGCTGGACCTGTATGCTGTAAAATTTCAGAGGTGCAATTGTTAAAAATTAAAAGCACACTGCTGTATGCTGTAAAGTATAGGGGTGCTACTCGCCCTGTATGTTTTAAAAATTCAGAGGCGCAGTTGTTAGAAATGAAAAGCACACTGCTCTTGTATGCTGTAAAATCTAAGGGTGTTGCTGTTCAAATAACATTACACTGGTCCTGTATGTTGTAAAAATGCACTGGTGCAGTTGTAAAAAAATTCAAAGCACATTGCTGTATGCTGTAAAATATAGGGGTGCTGCTGTCCCTGAATATACTAACAGTTCAGGGGTGCAGTTGTTAAAAATGAAAAGCACACTGCTGTATGCTGTAAAATATAGGGGTGCTGCTGGCCCTGCATGTTGTAAAAATTCAAAGGTACAGTTGTTAAAAATTAAAAGCACACTTCTGTATGATGTAAAATATTGGGGTGCTGCTGGCCCTGTATGTTGTAAAAATACAGGGGTGCAGTTAAAAGTTAAAAGCACACTGCTGTATGCTGTAAAAAAATAGAGGTGTTGCTGACCCTGTATGCTGTAACATTTCAGAGGTGCAGTTGTTAAAAATTAAAAGCACACTGCTTTTGTATGCTGTAAAATATAGGGGTGTTGCTGTTCAAATAACATTACACTGGCCCTGTATGTTGTAAAAATTCAGGGGTGCAGTTGTTAAAAATTAAAAGCACACTGCTGTATGTAGAAAATATAGAGGTGCTGAAAAGTCCTGAATGTTGTAAAAATTCAGCGGTGCAGTCAAAACTTAAAAGCCCACTGCTGTATGCTGTATAATATAGGGGTGCTGCTGGCCTTATATATGTTGTAAAAATTCAGAGATGCAGTTGTTAAAAATTAAAAGCAAACTACTGTTTGCTGTAAAATATAGGGGACTTCTGGCCCTGAACGTTGTAAAAATTCAGGGATGCAGTTAAATAATTAAAGCACACTGCTCTATGCTGTAAAATATAGAGGTGCTGCTGGCCATGTATATTGTAAAAATTCAGAGGTGCAGTTGTTAAAAATTAAAAGCACACTGCTGTATGCTGTAAAATATAAAAATATAGAGGTGTTGCTGTTCAAATAACATTACACTGACCCTGTATGCTATAAAAATTCAGGGGTGCAGTTGTTAAAGATTAAAAGCACACTGCTGTATGTAGAAAATATAGGGGTGCTGCTGGCCCTATATGTTGTAAAAATTCAAGGGTGCAGTTAAAAATTAAAATCACACTTATATATGATGTAAAATTTAGGGGTGCTGCTGGCCCTGTATGTTGTAAAAATGCAAAGGTGCAGTTGTTAAATATTAAAAGCACACCACTGTATGCTGTAAAATATAGGGGTACTGCTGGCCCTGAATGTTGTAAAAATTCATAGGTGCAGCTGTTAAATATTAAAAGCACACTGCTGTATACTGTAAAATATAGTGGTGCTGCTGGCCCTGTATATTGTAAAAATTCATAGGTGCAGGTGTTAAAACTTAAAAGCACACTGTTCCTGTATGCTGTAAAATATAACGGTGTTGCTTTTGAAATAACATTACACTGTCCCTGTATGCTATTAAAATTCAGGGGAGCAGTTAAAAATTAAAAGCACACTGCTGTATGCTGTAAAATATAGGGGTGTTGCTGTTCAAATAACAGTACACTGGCCCTGTATGTTGTAAAAATGTAGGGGTGCAGTGAAAATAAATGTACACTGGCTCTTTCTTGCATTATGTAATAATTCTAGGGTGCAGTGAAAATCAATGTTCACTGGCCCTGTCTTGTATGATGTAATAATTCTAGGGTGCAGTGAAAATCAGTGTACACTAGCCCTATCTTGCATGCTGTAATTATTCTAGGGTGTATTGAAAATCAATGTATACTGGCCCTGTCTTGAATGCTGTAATCATTCTAGGGTGCAGTAAAAATCAATGTATACTGGTCATGTCTTGTATGCTGTAAAAGTACATAAGTGTTGTAAAAATACAGAGGTGCTGGCACTGTCTGAGGTTTCAGATGTCTAGAACTGACCATCAAAACACTGTATGGAAAGAGGAGGCTCCTACCACCATTTGCACATCCCCTGCAAGTGCAGGTAGGAGCACCGCCAGTCCAGTTACTAATATTGAGATTGAAGATGTCACTGTAGAAGTACACAAGGACGAAAAGGATATGGGTGTAGCTGGCGCTGCGTAGGAAGTTGATGATGAGGATTCTGATGGTGATGTGGTTTGTTTGAATAATGCACCAGTGAAGACAGTTGTTGGCCATGGGATGAAAAACCCCATTGTCATGTCTGGGCAACATACCAAAAAAGCCAACTCTTCAGTGTGGAATTATTTCTCCACAAATCCGGACAGCAGGTGTCAAGCCATCTGTTGCCTTTGTCAATCCATAATAAGTAGGGTTAAGGATGTTAACCACCTTGGAACATCCTCCCTTATACATCACCTGCACCGCATTCATCATGTCATTGTCAAGTCCAGAAACTTTGGGTAATAGCGTAAGCAGTCCACTGACACCTAAATTATATGGTTTTGTTTGTTTGAATATTATTTCTCTGTGAGGATGTGGATGTAAACACTGCAAGGGGTGGGGGAATCTGAGGATGAGGAGGACATCTTGCCAGTGTAGAGTCAGTTTGTGCAAGGAGAGATTAATTGCTTCTCTTTTGGTTGGGGCCCAAACAAAGCAATCATTTCAACCACAGTCGTGTGGCAGACACTGTCGCTGAAATGATTGGTTTGTTAAAGTGTGAATGTCCTGTCTATACAATATAAAGGTGGAAGGACCCAACAACAATTCCATCTTGCACCTCTTTTTATTCTTTGTAATATGTGCTCTTTGGGGCCTAGTTTTTAAAACTGCCATCCTGTCTGCCACTGCAGTGCGACTCCTAGATTGGCCAAGTGTTTGTGCCGCCCACTTGGGTGGCTTCGCTTAGTCATCCAGCTACCTTATTGCACCTCTTTTTCTTCTTTGCATTATCTGCTCTTTGGGGCCTAGTTTTTAAAACTGCCATCCTGTCCGACACTGCAATGCCACGCCTAGATGGGTCAGATGTTTGTGCCGCCCACTTGGGTCGCTTAGCTTAGTCATCAAGCTACCTCTTTGCATCTCTTTTTCTTCTTTGCATTGTGTGCTCTTTGGGGCCTAGTTTTTAAAACTGCCATCCTGCCTGACACTGCAGTGCCACTCCTAGATGGGCCAGGTGTTTTTGCCACCCACTTGGGTCACTTAGCTTAGTCATCCAGCTATCTCACTGCACCTCTTTTTCTTCTTTGCATTATGTGCTCTTTGGGGCCTAGTTTTTAAAACTGCCATCCTGTCTGCCACTGCAGTGCCACTCCTAGATAGGCCAGGTGTTTGTGCCGCCCACTTGTGTTGCTTAGCTTAGTCATCCAGCTACCTCGGTGTACCTCTTTTATTTCTTTGCATTATGTGCTATTTGGGGCCTAATTTTTAAAACTGCCATCCTGTCTGCCATTGCAGTGCCACTCCTAGGTGGGCCAGGTGTTTGTGCCGCCCACTTGTGTCGCTTAGCTTAATCATCCAGAGACTTCGGTGCAACCTTTTGGCCTAAAAACAATATTGTGATGTGTGAGGTATTCAGAATAGACTGGAAATGAGTGGAAATTAATGGTATTGAGGTTAGTAATACCGTAGGATCAAAATTAGCCCCAAATTCTGTGATTTTAGCTGTTTTTGTGGGGGGTTTTCAAAAATCATCCAGATCCAAAACCAAAACCCGAAAGGGTGGTTTTGGCAAAACCAATCCAGATCCAAAACACGGGTGGGGATCCAGATTCAAAACCAAAACACAAAACCCGAAAGTTGCCCACCACACATCTCTACTAGTAACCATGTCGACCTAGAAACCATGTCAACCTAATGCATGTCGACCAATAGTGGTTGACCTAATGCATGTCGACCAAAGTGTGGTCAACCTAGAGACTGGATACCGATTTTATATACATGAATTATATACAGTGTTTATTTGACTGGAGAAAACAAATGTTTTACTATATTAAACCATACTTTCAACTCTCCCTGAATGTCAGGGCATCTCCTCAAAATAGTAGCAATCTCCCTGACTCCCAGAAAAAAGCAATCTTCCTTATTGCCCCTTACTCACATTATGTAACTGTTATATACTTGGGGAAAAAATAAGTCAGAAATAATTTCCCTGCATTGGTTATAATATACAGTGGGCCTGACTCAGAGATTGACACTAAGTCAATGTTCCATGCAATGGAGTGATTTTCAGCAGACATATACGCATTGTGCATGCGTCAAGGTACCCTTGCGATTGTGCTTGCAATGAGGTTTTAACTGCACAGTGACTGACAAGAAGTGAGCGTTTAGGAGAGTTAATGGAGAGTGGTTTGACTAACGAAGGCATGTCATGACCATGTTTGGAGAGTGTATCTGTCAACAGCTGCGAGCTCTTACATACAAAAACATGGCACCTGCGTTGCTACTACCATGTCCGGCCTGCATATCCATAGGCTACCTTTAAGCACAAAGGCCCTCATTCCGAGTTGATCACTCGCTAGCTGCTTTTAGTAGCAGTGCGAATGCTAAGCCGCTGCCCTCTGGGAGTGTATCTTAGCTTAGCAGAAGTGCGAACGAAAGGATCGCAGAACTGCACCAACATTTTTTCTAGCAGTTTCTGAGTAGCTGCAGACCTACTCCTTTCTTGCGATCACTTCAGTCTGTTTAGTTCCTGCTTTGACGTCACAAACATGCCCTGCGTTCGGCCAGCCACACCCCTGTTTCCCCAGGCACGCCTGCGTTTTTACCTGACACGCCTGCGTTTTTTAGCACACTCCCGGAAAACGACCAGTTACCACCCAGAAACACCCACTTCCTGTCAATCATTCAACGATCAGCAGTGTGACTGAAAAGCGTCGCTAGGCCTTGTGTGAAACCGCATAGTTTTTTGTGAAAGTATGTCGCGCGCTACGCTGCGAACAACGGCAGCTAGCGATCAACTCGGAATGACCCCCCATGTTCCTTGTTCTTGGTATGGCCTGCAAAAGTACAAATGTGTACGCATTTGCGAATAAGTTGATATAGCTCCAGTAGGTGTCCCTTTTAATTTATGACCAGAAACCTCATTTGTTGATATCAGCAGTTGCAAAGCCGAAAAAAAGCACCTGCAATTTCATTAGCGTCCATGTCTGCATCGGGCCCAATGATCCCTATAGTTACATGCTTTTTCAAATATGGTTTCTCATGATCACTTGAAAATATATATGCCAAATTATAACTGCTTAGGGGCTTATCTACATATGGATGTCAGTAAATTTTATTACATGCCTCCCAGGCAGTGTATATCCACTTAAACCCACCAAATTACCTAATAACCATATGTGTCTGTTTTTTTTTATAACATGTTATTACCTCTTTGACCTACCTTACAGTAAGTCTGTTTTCTCTGTGTATTTTGCCATGAACACTTTAATGTTATTACCAAAGAGATAAGAGAAAAAGATTGCATAGAGAGAGTTTCGGGAGAAATAAATAATACAGATAGAACAGAATCAGACTAAGATAAGATCAAAGAAGTGTTCTTATTACCATGAGAGTGAATTTGCCAATTGGGAAAGGCTAATCCATACAATTAGTTATGGTAAATATATTATAAACATAAGGCACATACTAAAACAACTATTAGGCAGTGTGTTAGGAGCTGTCACAGTGGCTCACAATTACAGCAGGATCAAGCTGCTGCTAGTCAAACAAGTTAGGCATCCGCACTGCCCGATGGCCCTGATGGTTGAATAGGTAACCAAGCTTCTACTGCGGCTGCACTGCATGATGGTTTCTGCTGTTGTTAAGCAGCTGGGACACTTTCTCAATATGTGCAGCAGCTCAGCTGCAGTTTAATTTATTATACGGGGCTTTACTCTTGTTTGGCTTCCTAATTGGCTCCATGTTCTGGAAAATGGCAGGGAGGGCTTAGTCTCCCTGTCAGTTATAGCATCTGCCTTGCAAGAAGTTTACCTGCCCTGCTGCAGTTTATCTTGTGGAAATTCTGCCAGAAAGTGCCAGCAAGAATCTCCTTTACCTTGTCCCCGGATATTTCAGCCTCCACGGAGTCTCTGCCCAGACCTGTGTCTGCCTTGTTACTCTGACCTTCCACCTTCAATTACTGGTTATTGAGTCTGTCTGACTCCTGGCTTTGGTCTTAGTTACTGCTCTTCATTTACGTAGCTGTATTAGCTACTTCTCTCTGATTTATTTTTCCCATTTCCCACCTCAGGCCATTCCCTGTGCTCACCTAGTTTATCCTGTATGTAAGTCTTAGCCGCATCCAATTATCATAAATTAGAGATGAGCGGGTTTGGTTCTCAGAGAACCGAACCCTACCATACTTCATGCTCCGAGCCCGGATCCGAGTCAGGCTTGGGTTTTCCCGCCTGACTCAGAAACCAGTACGAGGCAAAATGTCATCATCCCGCAGTCGGATTCTCACGGGATTTGGATTCCATACAAGGAGCAGCACGTCCCCGCCATTTTCACTTTGGCATTGGAGAGTGTAGAGAGAGGACGTGTCTCCATTCTCTCGTTGTCCGTGTCTTGAGCTGTATTTGTCCAGTCACAGTGGTTGTGTCCTCTTGCTGCCATATGTCCATTGCTGCTGTGTTGTGCTGCATCAGTTCAGTGATGGTGTATTGTGCTGCATCAGTCCAGTGGTAGTGTCCTGTGCATCAGCCATCAGTTATTCCAGTGACCAGGCAGTCACAGTGGATGTGTCCTCTTGCTGCCATATGTCCATTGCTTCCGTTTTGTGCTGCATCAGACCAGTGCTAGTGTCCTGTGCATCAGCCATCAGTCATTCCAGTGACCAGGCAGTCACAGTAGTATACTCTGCAGTCATATGTCCACTGCTGCCTTATAATAATAATAATAATAACAAGTCCCTTATAGTGTTGCTGTGTTGTCCTGCATCAGACCAGTAGTAGTGTCCTGTGCATCAGTCATCAGTCATTCCAGTGACCAGACAGTCACAGTGGTATACTCTGCAGCCATATGTCCACTGCTGCCGTATAATAATAATAATAATAATAACAAGTCCCTTTCAGTGTTGCTGTATTGTCCTGAATCAGACCAGTGGTAGTGTCGTGCATCAGCAGTCATTCCAGTGACCAGGCAGTCACAGTGGTATAACTGATGCCATATAATAATAATAATAATAATAACAACAACAACAAGTCCCTTACAGTGTTGCTGTGTTGTTCTGCATCAGACCAGTGGTAGTGTCCTGTGCATCAGCCATGAGTCATTCCAGTGACCAGGCAGTCACAGTGGTATACTCTGCAGCCATATGTCCAGTGCTGCTGTATAATAATAAGTCCCTTACAGTGTTGCTGACTGTGTTGTCCTACATCAGACCAGTGGTAGTGTCCTGTGCATCAGCCATCAGTCATTCCAGTGAGCAGGCAGTCACAGTGATATCCTCTGCTGCCATATGTCCAGTGCTCCTGTGCCACATATGGTGTTATATAACTCCAGAAAAATAATGGAGAACAAAAATTTGGAGGATAAAATAGGGAAAGATCAAGAACCACTTCCTCCTTGTGCTGAAGCTGCTGCTATTAGCCATAACATAGACTATGAAATGCCATCAACGTCATTTGCCAAGGCTGATGCCCAATATGATAGTAGAGGGCATGTAAAATCCAAAAAGCCAAAGTTCAGTAAAAAGACATAAAAAAAGAAATTTAATTGGTCTGAGGAGAAATGTAAACTTGGCAATATGCCATTTACGACACGGAGTGGCAAAGAACGGCTAAGGCCCTGGCCTATGTTCATGACTAGGGGTTCAGCTTTGCATGACGATGGAAGCCCTCAACCTCCATTTTGCCATTTAATTCCACTGATTTGGATGTATAAGTCCAGTGATTTCTCTTACGTCCTAGAGGATGCTGGGGTCCACATTAGTACCATGGGGCAAAGACAGGTTCACCAGGAGCCACTGGCACCCCAGGAGTTCGAGACTGTGGGCTGGCTCCTCCCTCTATGCCCCTCCCACCAGACCCAGTTTAGAAAATGTGCCCGGAGGAGCTGGTCACAGTTTTTTTAGAGTTTAATATTTTACAGGGAGGCTGCTGGCAACAGCCTCCCTGCTTTGTGGGACTAAGGGGGGAGTAGTGTCCACCCTGTGGGGTCTGAGCCACAATCTCCGCTGACAGGACACTGAGCTCCTGAGGGGATCGATCATTCCCCAAAACAGAGGATTGCTCACCCCAGCAGCATGCCGCCACCCCCTTACAGAGCTAGAAGATTGGTGGCGAGTGAGTCACCGAACCCACTAGCAAGCGGGGGACCGGTGTGAAGATGGGGGCAACAGGATATGGAGCGCAGTACTAACTGCGCTCCAGGGCTCAGTAATACATAGTGTGGCACTGTGAGGGGCGCCCTGAGCCAGCGCCTACACCCTACACTGGTCAAACAGACTGTAGGAGTCCCGGGATCTCTGCCAGCATAATTCCTCAGGCCAGTATAATCCTATGAAGAGCGGGGAGACAGCATCATTTTTGGGGCTGAGCTTCTCCTCAGAGCGGACCCAGCAGTGTTCAGCGCCATTTTCCTGCCTGCAGAAACGCTATCAGTGAAGAGCAAGTCCCTCCAGAACAACTCCAGCTATCTCTCACGGTACCAGGGGGTTGTAGAAGGGGGTAAGCTGTATACAGGCTGTGTAACCTACTAAGGAGCACAGTCAGCGCTGGTTGGGGTCTCCTTTTACCTAAAAAGTGCTGTGTGTGGGTTGGCTCCAATCTCTATGTCTCTCTTGCCATTCTTGGGGTGAAACTCTGTCTGCCCTCCCCTGTGTATGTGTGGAGTGTCTGTGGTCTCCATTAAGCTATGTCCAGGGACTCTGTGTCATTATGCTGCAGAGGATATGTCCACACAGGATGATCCCATTCCATGTAATCAGGATTGCACTGTTTTAGCACAGGTACCAGCAAGGGAGCCTGAGTGGTTATCCTCTATCAAATCTATGATTTCTCAGATTTCTACTAGGGCTGCACAGAATTAGTCTGCAACTCAGGCTTTACAGAACTCTATGGCAGTCTGGCCCAGTTCTGTTACCACAGAGCCCCCCCGCTTTATATTCCCAAAAACGTGCTCTTGCACAGATCATGCAAGATGCCACAGATAATGATTCTGACACCAAGGATGGTGAGGGGGATGTGTTAAGGGGGGCAGCATCTCTTGCAAAAGTGTTGAATATTACTGATACAACACCTGTGCAGGTTCAGGAGGCTTACTTCACTGAAAACCTTGCTAACCTTCCCTGCATCAAAAGAATTAAATGCTATTTTTGAAAAAGCATGGGAAAACCCTGAGAAAAAATTCCAGATCCCTAAAATGGTCCTGGTGGCATTTCCTTTCCCTGTGGAGGATAGAAAAAAAAATGGAAAACCCGCCCATTGTTGACGCATCTGTATCCAGACTCTCAAAAAAGGTGGTTTTACCTGTTCCAGGATCCACCGCCTTGAAAGAGCCGGCTGATCGTAAAATTGATAATGCACTCAAATCCATGTACACGGCTTCAGGGGCTATATTACGTCCCACTATTGCCAGTGCTTGGATTGCCAAAGCTATAGTAAAGTGGTTAGGCACATTTTTTGAAGATTTGGATACTATGGATAAATCTGATGTTGAATTGTTTTTACGTAACATTCAGGATTCGGCAGGATTTCTGTTAGAATCCATGAAAGACCTGGGTTCCATGGCTGCAGGAATTTCTTCCATGTCTGTCTCAGCTCGTCGAGGACTGTGGCTGCGACAGTGGTCTGCAGACGCGGAATCCAGGAGAAGTGTGGAGACCCTACCCTACACAGGTCAGGCTCTCTTTGGGGAAGCGTTAGATGCGTGGATCTCCATGTCTACAGCAGGTAAGTCACCTTTTCTTCCCTCAGCTGCACCTGCTACGAAGAAACCCTTTTCTTCAACTGCGTCACAGCCATTTCGGGCTGCCTAGCCATGATAGGCCAGACCATCCAACACCTTCTTTAGGGGAGGTTAGGCAAATCCAAGAAACCTGCAGCGGTGGGTTCCCAGGAACAGAAACCTGCTTCAGGTACGCCAAAGTCCTCCGCATGATGGTGGACTGCACACCCCGGAGGTGGAGCCGGTGGGAGCGAGACTCAGGCATTTCAGTCACGTCTGGGTGTCATCCTGCCTGGATCCCTTGGTGCAAGATATCGTGTCCCAGGGGTACAGGCTGGAATTTCAAGATCTCCCTTCTCACCAATTCTTCAAATCAGGCTTGCCAGCTTTGCTGGTAGACAGGGCTGTCCTGCAGGCAGCCACCCAGAAGTTGTTGGAGGCACAGGTTATTGTACCGGTCCCTCCTCATTTGCAAAACAAAGGTTACTATTCAAACCTTTTCATGGTACCGAAACCGGATGGTTCAGTCAGGCCCATTCTGAACCTAAAATCACTAAATCCCTTTCTGAAGGAGTTCAAGTTCAAAATGGAGTCTCTAAGGGTGGTGATATCAGGTCTGGAAGAGAGGGGATTCTTGGTATACCTGGATATCAAGGATGCATACCTCCACAGTCCGATTTGGCCGCCGCATCAGGCTTATCTTCGATTCGCACTGTTGGACTGTCATTATCAGTTCCAGGCTCTGCCATTTGGCCTCTCCATAGCACCGAGGGTATTCACCAAGGTGATGGCGGAAATTATGGTTCTCCTCTGCAGACAGGGGGTGAACATAATTCCATATCTGGATGATCTGCTGATAAAGGACTGTCCAAAGAGAAGCTGTTACAGTCCATCTTTCTCATGACCCACCTGCTCAGGGAACACGGTTGGATCCTAAATCTTCCAAAATCAAATTTGGAACCAACCAGGAGGTTGTCCTTTCGGGGAATGATCCTCAACATGGAAGTGCAGAGGGTGTTTCTTCCAGAGGAAAAAGCATTTGTGATACAAACAATGGTCCGGGATGTCCTGAAGCCAGCCTGGGTGTCGGTTCATCAGTGCATTCGCCTTCTGGGAAAGATAGTGGCCTCTTATGAGCCTCTACAGTACGGGAGGTTTCATGCTCGGTCCTTCCAACTGGATCTCCTGGACAAGTGGTTGGGATCCCATCTACATATGCACCAGAGGATACGTCTGTCACCAAAGGCCAGGAATTCACTCCTCTGGTGTTTGCAACTACCTCACCTTCTGGAGGGCCGCAGGTTTGGGATTCAGGACTGGATCCTTCTAACCACGGATGCAAGTCTCCGGTGCTGTGGCGCAGTCACTCAGGGGGAGACCTTCCAAGGAAGGTGGTCAAGTCTGGAAGCCGGCCTGCCAATAAACATTCTAGAACTAAAAGCCATCTACAACGGTCTTCTCCAAGTGGCCCATCTTCTAAGAAATCGGGCCATTCAAGTGCAGTCGGACAATGTAACAACAGTGGCTTACATCAACCGACAGGGCAGAACGAAGAGCAGAGCTGCAATGTCAGAGGTAACAAGAATCATCCTCTGGGCAGAAAAACACGCGTTGTCGCTGTCAGCAATCATCATTCCGGGAGTAGACAACTGGGCAGCGGACTTCCTCAGCAGAAACAATCTCCATCCAGGAGAGTGGGGACTCCATCCGGAGGTGTTCATGGAGATAACTGATCTTTGGGGTGTACTTCAAATTGACATGATGGCCTCTCATCTGAACAAGTAGCTTTGGCTATAGTTTTCCAGGTCGAGGGACCCGCAAGCAGTGGCGGTGGACGCCCTGGTGACTTTGTGGGTTTCCCAGTTGGTGTACATGTTTCCACCACTCTCACTCATTCCAAGAGTGGTAAAGCTCATAAGGAGAACAAGGATTCACGCGATCCTCATTGCTCCAGACGGGCCAAGAAGGTCTTGGTACGTGGATCTTCTGTATCTACTGCAAGAAAAGCCAAGGCCTCTTCCTCTTCGGGAGGACCTACTGCAGCAGGGGCCGTTCACCTATCAAGACTTACCGCAGCTGCGTTTGACAGCATGGAGGTTGAACGCTAGATACTCGCTCGGAAGGGCATTCCAAACAAGGTTATTCCTACCCTGATACAGGCTAGGAAAGGAGTTACGTCTAAACATTACCATCGTATTTGGAAAAATATGTAACTTGGTGTGAGTCCAAGATGTTTCCTATGGTGGAGTTTGAACTGGGATGTTTTCTCCTCTTCCTGCAAGCAGGTGTGGATATGGGCCTGAGGTTGGGATCCATAAAGGTCCAGATTTTGGCCCTATCCATTTTCTTCCAGAAACAGTTGGCTGCCCTCCCTGAGGTTCAGACTTTTATGAAGAGAGTTCTGCACATCCATCCTCCCTTTGTGCCAACTACGGCGCCCTGGGATCTTAACGTGGTGTTGCAGTTCCTCCAGTCGGACTGGTTTGAGCCTCTACAGGAGGTTGAGGTCAAATTTCTCACGTGGAAGGCTGTCACTTTGTTGGCCTTAGCTTCTGCTAGATGTGTGTCGGAGTTGGGGGCTTTGTCCTGTAGAAGCCCATACTTGATCTTCCATGAAGTTAGCGCTGAGCTTCGGACACGTCAGCAGTTTCCTCCAAAGGTTGTGTTGGCATTTCATATCAAGCAACCTATTGTGGTGCCAGTTGCGACTGACTCCTCAATTTCATCAAAGTCCTTAGATGTTGTAAGGGCTCTAAAAATCTATGTGAGGAGGACTGCTTATCACAGAAATTCTGACTCGCTGTGTGTCCTGTATGATCCCAAGAAAATTGGGTGTCCTGCTTCTAAGCAGACGATCTCTCGCTGGATCAGTTTCAGTATCCAGCATGCGTATTCTATGAGGGATTGCCGTATCCTACATCTGTTAATACCCACTCTACACGTAAGGTGGGATCTTCCTGGGCGGCTGCCCAGGGTGTCTCTGCATTACAACTTTGCCAAGCAGCAACTTGGTCTGGGTCGAACACATTTGCAAAGTTCTGCAAGTTCGATACTTTGGCCTCTGAGTACCTAAAGTTTGGTCTATCTGTTCTGCAGGAGCCTCCGCATTCACCCTCCCATTCTGGGAGCTTTGGTACATCCCCATGGTACTAATGTGGACCCCAGCATCCTCTAGGATGTAAGAGAAAATAGGATTTTGGTTACCTACCAGAAAATATTTTTCTCGTAGTCCGTAGAGGATGCTGGGCGCCCGCCCAGCCCTTCGTTTTCCAGCTATTATTATTTGGTCCAGTACAACTTCGTTTTAGTTGAGTACAGCACTGTTATTTGGTAAGTCATTTTTCAGAGGCTGCTGAGTTTCAAGCAAGTTAGCTTGATGTGCATTGTATGTGTGAGCTGGTGTGAATCTCACCACTATCTGTGTAAAATCCTTCTCTCGAAGATGTCCGTCTCCTCAGGCACAGTTTCTGGACTGGGTCTGGTGGGAGGGGCATGGAGGGAGGAGTCAGCCCACACACTCGAACTCTTGGGGTGCCAGATGATACTGGTGGACCTGTCTGTGCCCCATGTTACTAATGAGGACCCCAGCATCCTCTATGGACTACGAGAAAAGGATTTACCGGTAGGTAACCAAAATCTTATTTTTGCAGTATAATTCCAGTGATTTGGACATTTAATTCCAGTGATTTTGCCATTTAATTCCAGTGATTTGGACGTATAATTCCAGTGATTTTGCCATTTAATTCCAGTGATTTTGCCATTTAATTCCAGTGATTTGGACGTATAATTCCAGTGATTTTGCGTATAATTCCAGTGATTTTGCTATTTAATTCCAGTGATTTGGACGTATAATTCCAGTAATTTTGCCATTTAATTCCAGTGAGTTGGGTATAGAATTCCAGTGATTTTGCAGTATAGTTCCAGTGATTTTGCAGTATAATTCCAGTGATTTTGCCATTTAATTTCAGTGATTTGGACATATAATTCCAGTGATTTTGCCATTTAATTCCAGTGATTTATATGTATAATTCCAGTTTTTTTTCAGTATAATTCCAGTGATTTGGATGTATAATTCCAGTGGGAATTGTTTGTGTCGCTTGGCTTAGTCATACAACTACCTCATTGCACCTCTTCGACATCTTTGCATGAGGTGCTGTTTGGGGCCTAGTTTTTGAAAAGTGCCATCCTGCCTGACACTGCCGTATGAGTCCAGGGGTACTTCTGTATTAGTCCTGGGTTACTGCCATATAAGTCCACCAATTACAGAATTTTTGAAAAATGACAGGGGCGTGCAGGAGATGCTGTCAGTGGACCGAACAATTGCAGCCCACTTTTGACATTCAGCCACTGGGTGACACTACTAGATGGGCCAGGTGGTTGTGTCGCTTAGCTTAGTCAAACAGCAACCTCGGTGCACCTCTTTTTCTTCTTTGCATCATGTGCTGTTTGGGGCCTTTTTTTGGATATCTGCCCTCCTGTCTGCCACTGCAGTGCCACTCCTAGATGGGCCAATTGTTTGTGTTGATTGGCTTAGTCATAGAGCTACCTCATTGCAGCTTTTCTACATCTTTGCTGAGGTGCTGTTTGGGGACTAGTTTTTGAAAAGTGCCATCCTGCCTGACACTGCAGTGCTACTCCAAGATGGGCAAATTGTTTGTTTTGCTTGGCTTAGTCATACAGCTACCTCATTGCACCTTTTCTACATTTTTGCTTGAGGTGCTGTTTGGGGCCTAGTTTTTGAAAAGTGTCATCCTGTCTGCCACTCCTAGATGGTCCAGGTGTTTGTGCCGCACACTTGTGTTGCTTGGCTTAGTCAAATAGCAGCCTCGGTGCACCTCTTTTTCTTCTTTGCATCATGTGTTGTTTGGGGCCTTTTTGTTATATCTGCACTCCTGTCTGACACTGCAGTGCCACTCCTAGATGGGCCAGGTGTTTGTGCCACACACTTGTGTTGTTTAGCTTAGTCATACAGCCACCGCGGGGCAACCTATCGGCCTAAAAACAATATTGTAATTCAGAATAGACTGGGAATGAGTGGAAATGAATGTTATTGAAGTTAATAATACCGTAGGATCAAAATTACCCCCAAATTCTGTGATTTTAGCCATTTTTATGTGTTTTTCAAAAATCATCAAGATACAAAACCAAAACACGAAAGGGTGGTTTTGTCAAAACCAAGCCAAACCAAAACACGAAAGTGGAATTAGAAACAAAACCAAAACACAAAACACGAAAAGTGCCAGCTGCACATCTCTATCATAAATGCCTACTTCTTTTGGGAACAGTGGCTATTTTAGGTGAAACCCCTATAGTCAGATATTGGGGCAGATGTATTAACCTGGAGAAGGCATAAGGAAGTGATAAACCAGTGATATGTGCAAGGTGATAAAGGCACCAGCCAATCAGCTCCAATATGTAAATTAACAGTTAGGATCTGATTGGCTGGGGCCTTTATCACCTTGCACATATCACTGGTTTATCACTTCCTTATGCCTTTTCCAGGTTAATACATCTGCCCCATTGAGAGTTGTGTGGTTATCTAGATGTGCTCAAACAATGTGAATAAGTTCTAACACTCGGAAAAAGAAAAGATAATTGTTTAGTGTTCTATTCCTTGAGTATGCTCAGTGTATTTTATTTAGTTGTCTGTTTGCCTACTCTTCCTGAGCAACTACTGTTATCTGCACAATTTATTTATCTGCATTACCTACCTTAGCCAGCTACTCCTGTTCTGTTACATTTGACTTCAGACTTGTTATTTTTAGGTACTTTTCCATCCCTTATACTAGTGATGAGCGGGTTCGGTTTCTCGGAAACCGAACCCCCCCGAACTTCACCATTTTACACGGGTCCGAGGCAGGTTAGAACCTTCCCGCCTTGCTCGGCTAACCCAAACGCGCCCGAACGTCATCATCCCGCTGTCGGATTCTCGCGAGATTCAGATTCTATATAAGCAGCCGCGCGTCGCCGCCATTCTCTCACTCGTGCATTGGAGATGATAGGGAGAGGACGTGGCTGGCGTCCTCTACGTTTATTGTAGAACTAGAAGTTGATTGGTTTATTGCTTAATTGTGGGGAGGATTGGGGAGCAGCTGTTAGGAGGAGTACAGTGCAGAGTTTTGCTGATAAGTGACCACCAGTTTTTATCCGTTTTCTGCCTGAAAAAAAACGCTCCATACCATATCTGTGCTCAGTGTGCTGCATAATATATCTGTGCTGAGTGCTCACACTGCTTAATTGTGGGGACTGGGGAGCAGCTATAGCAGGAGTACAGTGCACAGTTTTGCTGACAGTGACCACCAGTATACGTTGTCTGCCTGAAGAAAAACACTCCATATCTGTGCTCAGTGTGCTGCTTTATTGTGGTGACTGGGGACCACCAGTATAATTAATATTATATAGGAGGAGTACAGTGCAGAGTGCACTGCTGTACCTACCTCTGTGTCATCATCCATTAAGTATACTATCCATCTACATTCTATACCTGTGGTGCATTTTAGTTTTGCAGTTTGCTGACACAGTGTCCACCAGTATACTATATATAGCAGTACGGTAGGCCACTGCTGTACCTACCTCTGTGTCATCACTCGTCATCCATTAAGTATACTATCCATCTACATTCTATAACTGTGGTGCATTTTAGTTTTGCAGTTTGCTGACAGTGTCCACCAGTATACTATATATAGCAGTACGGTAGGCCACTGCTGTACCTACCTCTGTGTCGTCACTCGTCATCCATTAAGTATACTATCCATCTACATTCTATACCTGTGGTGCATTTTAGTTTTGCAGTTTGCTGACAGTGTCCACCAGTATACTATATATAGCAGTATGGTAGGCCACTGCTGTACCTACCTCTGTGTCGTCACTCGTCATCCATTAAGTATACTATCCATCTACATTCTATACCTGTGGTGCATTTTAGTTTTGCAGTTTGCTGACACAGTGTCCACCAGTATACTATAAATAGCAGTACGGTAGGCCACTGCTGTACCTACCTCTGTGTCGTCACTCGTCATCCATTAAGTATACTATCCATCTACATTCTATACCTGTGGTGCATTTTAGTTTTGCAGTTTGCTGACAGTGTGCACCAGTATACTATATATAGCAGTACGGTAGGCCACTGCTGTACCTACCTCTGTGTCGTCACTCGTCATCCATTAAGTATACTATTATCCATCTACATTCTATACCTGTGGTGCATTTTAGTTTTGCAGTTTGCTGACACAGTGTCCACCAGTATACTATATATAGCAGTACGGTAGGCCACTGCTGTACCTACCTCTGTGTCGTCACTCGTCATCCATTAAGTATACTATTATCCATCTACATTCTATACCTGTGGTGCATTTTAGTTTTGCAGTTTGCTGACAGTGTCCACCAGTATACTATATATAGCAGTACGGTAGGCCACTGCTGTACCTACCTCTGTGTCGTCACTCGTCATCCATTAAGTATACTATCCATCTACATTCTATACCTGTGGTGCATTTTAGTTTTGCGCAGTAAATATAGTAGTAGGCTATTGATACTGGCATATAATTCCACACATTAAAAAATGGAGAACAAAAATGTGGAGGTTAAAATAGGGAAAGATCAAGATCCACTTCCACCTCGTGCTGAAGCTGCTGCCACTAGTCATGGCCGAGACGATGAAATGCCATCAACGTCGTCTGCCAAGGCCGATGCCCAATGTCATAGTAGAGAGCATGTAAAATCCAAAAAACAAAAGTTCAGTAAAATGACCCAAAAATCAAAATTAAAATCGTCTGAGGAGAAGCGTAAACTTGCCAATATGCCATTTACGACACGGAGTGGCAAGGAACGGCTGAGGCCCTGGCCTATGTTCATGGCTAGTGGTTCAGCTTCACATGAGGATGGAAGCACTCATCCTCTCGCTAGAAAAATGAAAAGACTTAAGCTGGCAAAAGCACAGCAAAGAATTGTGCGTTCTTCTAAATCAAAAATCCCCAAGGAGAGTCCAATTGTGTCGGTTGCGATGCCTGACCTTCCCAACACTGGACGGGAAGAGCTTGCGCCTTCCACCATTTGCACGCCCCCTGCAAGTGCTGGAAGGAGCACCCGCAGTCCAGTTCCTGATAGTCAAATTGAAGATGTCACTGTTAAAGTACACCAGGATGAGGATATGGGTGTTGCTGGCGCTGGGGAGGAAATTGACAAGGAGGATTCTGATGGTGAGGTGGTTTGTTTAAGTCAGGCACCCGGGGAGACACCTGTTGTCCGTGGGAGGAATATGGCCATTGACATGCCTGGTCAAAATACAAAAAAAATCAGCTCTTCGGTGTGGAATTATTTCAACACAAATGCGGACAACAGGTGTCAAGCCGTGTGTTGCCTTTGTCAAGCTGTAATAAGTAGGGGTAAGGACGTTAACCACCTCGGAACATCCTCCCTTATACGTCACCTGCAGCGCATTCATCATAAGTCAGTGACAAGTTCAAAAACTTTGGGTGACAGCGGAAGCAGTCCACTGACCACTAAATCCCTTCCTCTTGTAACCAAGCTCCTGCAAACCACACCACCAACTCCCTCAGTGTCAATTTCCTCCTTACCCAGGAAAGCCAATAGTCCTGCAGGCCGTGTCACTGTCAAGTCTGACGAGTCCTCTCCTGCCTGGGATTCCTCTGATGCATCCTTGAGTGTAACGCCTACTGCTGCTGGCGCTGCTGTTGTTGCTGCTGGGAGTCGATCGTCATCCAAGAGGGGAAGTCGGAAGACCACTTGTACTACTTCCAGTAAGCAACTGACTGTCCAGCAGTCCTTTGCGAGGAAGATGAAATATCACAGCAGTCCTCCTGCTGCAAAGCAGATAACTCAGGCCTTGGCAGCCTGGGCGGTGAGAAACGTGGTTCCGGTATCCATCGTTAATTCAGAGGCAACTATAGACTTGATTGAGGTACTGTGTCCCCGGTACCAAATACCATCTAGGTTCCATTTCTCTAGGCAGGCGATACCGAAAATGTACACAGACCTCAGAAAAAGAGTCACCAGTGTCCTAAAAAATGCAGTTGTACCCAATGTCCACTTAACCACGGACATGTGGACAAGTGGAGCAGGGCAGACTCAGGACTATATGACTGTGACAAGCCCACTGGGTAGATGTGTTGCCTCCCGCAGCAAGAACAGCAGCGGCGGCACCAGTAGCAGCATCTCGCAAACGCCAACTCGTTCCTAGGCAGGCTACGCTTTGTATCACCGCTTTCCAGAATAGGCACACAGCTGACAACCTCTTACGGTAACTGAGGAAGATCATCTCAGAATGGCTTACCCCAATTGGACTCTCCTGGGGATTTGTGACATCGGACAACGCCACCAATATTGTGCGTGCATTACATCTGGGCAAATTTCAGCACGTCCCATGTTTTGCACATACATTGAATTTGGTGGTGCAGAATTATTTAAAAAAACGACAGGGGCGTGCAAGAGATGCTGTCGGTGGCCTGAAGAATTGCGGGCCACTTTCGGCATTCAGGCACCGCGTACAGAAGACTGGAGCACCACCAAACATTCCTGAACCTGCCCTGCCATCATCTGAAGCAAGAGGTGGCAACGAGGTGGAATTCAACCCTCTATATGCTTCAGAGGATGGAGGAGCAGCAAAAGGCCATTTAAGCCTATACATCTGCCATGATATAGGCAAAGGAGGGGGAATGCACCTGACTCAAGCGCAGTGGAGAATGATTTCAACGTTGTGCAAGGTTCTGCAACCCTTTGAACTTGCCACACGTGAAGTCAGTTCAGACACTGCCAGCCTGAGTCAGGTCATTCCCCTCATCACGCTTTTGCAGAAGAAGCTGGAGACATTGAAGGAGGAGCTAAAACAGAGCGATTCCGCTAGGCATGTGGGACTTGTGGATGGAGCCCTTAATTCGCTAAAACAAGGATTCACGGGTGGTCAATCTGTTGAAATCAGAGCACTACATTTTGGCCACCGTGCTCGATCCTAGATTTAAAACCTACGTTGTATCTCTCTTTCCGGCAGACACAAGTCTGCAGAGGTTCAAAGTAGTGATGAGCGAGGTTCGGTTTTACTCGGTTTTACTCGGTTTTACTCGGTTCTCAAAACGGCATCTTATTGGCTATCCAAAACACGTGACATCCGTGAGCCAATAAGATGCCGTTTTGAGAACCGAGTAAAACCGAGTAAAACCGAGTAAAACCGAATCCGCTCATCACTAGTTCAAAGACCTGCTGGTGAGAAAATTGTCAAGTCAAGCGGAACGTGACCCGTCAACATCTCCTCCTTCACACTCTCCCGCAACTGGGGGTGCGAGGAAAAGGCTAAGAATTCCTAGCCCACCTGCTGGCGGTGATGCAGGGCAGTCTGGAGCGAGTGCCACTGCTGACATCTGGTCCGGACTGAAGGACCTGCCAATGATTACTGACATGTCGTCTACTGTCACTGCATATGATTCTCTCACCATGGAAAGAATGGTGGAGGATTATATGAGTGACCGCATCCAAGTAGGCACGTCAGACAGTCCGTACGTATACTGGCAGGAAAAAGAGGCAATTTGGAGGCCCTTGCACAAACTGGCTTTATTCTACCTAAGTTGCCCTCCCTCCAGTGTGTACTCCGAAAGAGTGTTTAGTGCAGCCGCTCACCTTGTCAGCAATCGGCGTACGAGGTTACTTCCAGAAAATGTGGAGAAGATGATGTTCATCAAAATGAATTATAATCAATTCCTCCGTGGAGACATTCACCAGCAGCAATTGCCTCCAGAAAGTACACGGGGACCTGAGATGGTGGATTCCAGTGGGGACGAATTAATAATCTGTGAGGAGGGGGATGTACACAGTGAAAGGGGTGAGGAATCGGAGGAGGATGATGAGGTGGACATCTTGCCTCTGTAGAGCCAGTTTGTGCAAGGAAAGATTGATTGCTTCTTTTTTGGTGGGGGCCCAAACCAACCAGTCATTTCAGTCACAGTCATGTGGCAAACCCTGTCGCTGAAATGATGGGTTCGTTAAAGTGTGCATGTCCTGTTTATACAACATAAGGGTGGGTGGGAGGGCCCAAGGACAATTCCATCTTGCACCTCTTTTTTCTTTCATTTTTTTTGCATCATGTGCTGTTTGGGGACAATTTTTTGGAAGTGCCATCCTGTCTTGATTGACACTGCAGTGCCACTCCTAGATGGGCCAGGTGTTTGTGTCGGCCACTTGTGTCGCTTAGCTTAGTCAAACAGCCACCTTGGTGTGCCTCTTTTTTTCTTTGCATCATGTGCTGTTTGGGGACAATTTTTTGGAAGTGCCATCCTGTCTTGATTGACACTGCAGTGCCACTCCTAGATGGGCCAGGTGTTTGTGTCGGCCACTTGTGTCGCTTAGCTTAGTCAAACAGATACCTTGGTGCGCCTCTTTTTTTCTTTGCATCATGTGCTGTTTGGGGACTATTTTTGGAAGTGCCATCCTGTCTTGATTGACACTGCAGTGCCACTCCTAGATGGGCCAGGTGTTTGTGTCGGCCACTTGTGTCGCTTAGCTTAGTCAAACAGCCACCTTGGTGCGCCTCTTTTTTTCTTTGCATCATGTGCTGTTTGGGGACAATTTTTTGGATATCTGCCCTCCTGTCTGCCACTGCAGTGCCACTCCTAGATGGGCCAATTGTTTGTGTTGATTGGCTTAGTCATAGAGCTACCTCATTGCAGCTTTTCTACATCTTTGCTGAGGTGCTGTTTGGGGACTAGTTTTTGAAAAGTGCCATCCTGCCTGACACTGCAGTGCCACTCCTAGATGGGCCAGGTGTTTGTGTGGGCCACTTGTGTCACTTAGCTTAGTCAAACAGCCACCTTGGTGCGCCTCTTTTTTTCTTTGCATCATGTGCTGTTTGGGGACAATTTTTTGGATATCTGCCCTCCTGTCTGCCACTGCAGTGCCACTCCTAGATGGGCCAATTGTTTGTGTTGATTGGCTTAGTCATAGAGCTACCTCATTGCAGCTTTTCTACATCTTTGCTGAGGTGCTGTTTGGGGACTAGTTTTTGAAAAGTGCCATCCTGCCTGACACTGCAGTGCCACTCCTAGATGGGCCAGGTGTTTGTGTGGGCCACTTGTGTCACTTAGCTTAGTCAAACAGCCACCTTGGTGCGCCTCTTTTTTTCTTTGCATCATGTGCTTTTTGGGTACAATTTTTTGGAAGTGCCATCCTGTCTTGATTGACACTGCAGTGCCACTCCTAGATGGGCCAGGTGTTTGTGTCGGCCACTTGTGTCGCTTAGCTTATTCAAACAGCCACCTTGGTGCGCCTCTTTTTTTCCTTGCATCATGTGCTGTTTGGGGACAATTTTTTGGAAGTGCCATCCTGTCTTGATTGACACTGCAGTGCCACTCCTAGATGGGCCAGGTGTTTGTGTCGGCCACTTGTGTCGCTTAGCTTAGTCAAACAGCCACCTTGGTGCGCCTCTTTTTTTCTTTGCATCATGTGCTGTTTGGGGACTATTTTTTAAATCGGCCATCCTGCCTGACACTGCAGTGTCACTCCTAGATGGGCCAGGTGTTTGTGTCGGCCACTTGTGTCGCTTAGCTTAGTGAAACAGCCAACTTGGTGCGCCTCTTTTTTTCTTTGCATCATGTGCTGTTTGGGGACTATTTTTTAAATCGGCCATCCTGCCTGACACTGCAGTGTCACTCCTAGATGGGCCAGGTGTTTGTGTCGGCCACTTGTGTCGCTTAGCTTAGTCAAACAGCCACCTTGGTGCGCCTCTTTTTTTCTTTGCATCATGTGCTGTTTGGGGACTATTTTTTAAATCGGCCATCCTGCCTGACACTGCAGTGCCACTCCTAGATGGGCCAGGTGTTTGTGTCGGCCACTTGGGTCGCTTAGCTTAGCCATCCAGCGACCTCGGTGCAAATTGTAGGACTAAAAATAATATTGTGAGGTGTGAGGTGTTCAGAATAGACTGGAAATGAGTGGAAATTATGGTAATTGAGGTTAATAATACTATGGGATCAAAATGACCCCCGAATTCTATGATTTAAGCTGTTTTTTAGGGGTTTTTGAAAAAAACACCCGAATCCAAAACACACCCGAATCCGACAAAAAATTTTCGGTGAGGTTTTGCCAAAACGCGCCCGAATCCAAAACACGGCCGCGGAACCAAATCCAATACCAAAACACAATACCCGAAAAATGTCCGGTGCACATCACTACCTTATACCATCATATCCTCCCATCATCAACAATGGCTCTGAACCACATGGTTCAGCCACCGCTATTTTTTTGGATATGCATGTGCAGCAGTGATGGGTGCTTTAGACCCTTGTTTTGCCATATAATAAAGGATACTTATAATATCTACAATATCAAGTTCAATCAATTTACTTACCATTCCCAATCTAACCAAACATGGGAGCAAGAGACATTTGAAAAGTTCCTTTGTGTGTAGCTTGACTTTACATCACTAACCTGTCCATTTAGGAGTAGATTTATCAAAGTTTCTAAAAATTAACCTATCAGATTCTTTCTATCATATTATAGGATGCAATAAAGAAATGATAGCTAGAACCTGGTTGGTTGCTATGGGCAACATCACCACTCTTCATTTTTAGAAGGTTTAGTAAATATACCCCTCAAACAAGAATGGGCAGTCCAGATGCCTTACAAATTATTTACAAATAAATCTTGCAGTAAAATAATGAGCTTAAAAGGAAACCATGAAAACAAATCTGAATTATAAGTGATTGCAATATTACAGTTTCATCATTAGTTTAGATAATGCTGACATTTGAAAATGCAGCATTTATTTATCTTTGTTTTCAACTTTCAAAGAATGTTTGTGTTGCTAAAATGAAAAGTGGTATCAGTAACAGATTGTTTCTGTATTGCTTTTTTAATGTTTTGCATACATAAGTATGTTTAGCTTCAACATTTACAACAATACTGTTTGAATTAGCTACTAATGAGAAACCCTTAACATATTCTTTTGGTGTAATAGATGTGAAGAGAAAACAACACAGACCAGATTGATTTGTGTTTACTGTTGATTGAAGTTTTATATTGAATATTTTATTTCTGCATATTTTGCATACATCACCTTAATTGAAAAATACAGCATGTTACATTATAATATGTATTCCTTATAAGCTATGCATAACTAAACTTCAATTTCTCTTAATTTAACCATACAAAGGTTCCTGCTCTGATCAAAGTTGAATTTGTATTGTATGTTAAATAAGACCAATGTTTAGAAAACAATCACTGCTTGCTGTATAATAAGATTTTATTTGGCCAATTTTTTAAACTGAAAAATACATATATTTTTAGAGCAAATATACACTAATATTCTAATGTTTTATACCCAGATAATATTTGCAGTGAAATATTACAGTAGTTTCTAAAAGGTATCAATTTTGAGTTTTCAGTAAAAGATTACAAATTATGTATTGTTGGAATTTATGTAAATTAATTTTACCAGTGTTTATACTCACACATTTAATCTGAATGTGAAACACAGCTGTTTGATGATTAAAATATAATTGTATCTTTCTGCTTATGGTCTAACTTGTTTTTAGTCAGATGCTGATTGTCTTGATGCATGATCTAAGATAATATATATCACTTTATAGAAAAAAGTCCATAAACTTATCACATAGGCGTATCAGAGAAGTTACAGTACTGGCAGACTTAATCAAGAATACGTGCCATATAAAATATCCTGTAAAAGCACCAAGAACAATAAAATAAGGTAATTCCAAATGTCAACTTACAGTATAAGGGGGAATTCAATTATTTTCACCTCAGCTGCCATTATATGGTGACTGACAGAGCAATTCAATTATTGTCACAGGCCTACACATTTTAGCTCACAGCCTTCTGTGGTGATGAGCTAAAATGTGCAAAAAGCCGTCTGTTTGGGCGGCACATCACGTCCATTAGTTTAGATGGGTTTACTTTAATCCTAGTTTAACCCAGTCTGTTTGGGTGGCACCAAAAAATCTCCAACATTCGACTTTAGTCATTCCAGATGGAGGATCAGGCATGAAACAACTGATTCGCCCCCATAGTGTCTGAAAGAACATCACAGTAAAATCAGTTTTGACAGGAGAGGTTAATGGAGGTTATTCAGGTCGCACCTCTATAACCTCAGCAGTGACGGCAGTGCGCATGCGCAGTTACCGTCCTGCACGTGCATGGCAGCCGAATGCATTCAGGTTGCCATAGGTGTAAACACCCTTGCCTGACTGACAGGCAGAAGCGTTTATAGAGGGATGGCCATGGAGCATTGCGGGGACGGCTTGGGGAAAACAGGGGTGGTGGGGTTTTCGGGGTGGCTGTGTGACATCACTCGCAGCCGCTCCGATGGGACAATTGGTTGCGGACCTCCTGCATACACCACCTATTTGCAGGGGGTCATCCACAGTAGCTGTGATCGCATTCGGCATGCTGGCCGGCCATGCCCTGCGATGGGCGGCCCCCAGCATGCAAAAGAATACCTCATTCACACTGCACAAAAATCCAGGTATCGACCCGGTAATTCATTTTGGGAATAAAGAATGGTTATTCCCGGTTTATTACCAGGTCATGCACAGCGTGAACGGGTTACCCGGGGTGATTTGACATGGGACCCGTTCACAGTATAAGGAGAGGTGGCGCTAGAGATGATCTCACCTCCAGTGCCGCCTCTACACCCGCCCGAGATGCCATCTCTCTGAATGTGTATAATGGTATGCTCTCATCACACTTTGGTTCATAGTATTGAATATGTGCCTATCTATGATTACATTCTGTACAGGTGAGCACATTTCTTCAGACTGTTTTTATCAACACTTCGGGGGCTTCCCTGTTCTTCCCCACTTCAAATACAAATTTGTCAGCACTGGTTAAATTGACTAAAGTGTATGCTGGTGGCATTTTTTTATTTTCAGTAATCCCAGTAATACAATATATTCTTTATTTTACATTTTGCAAATCTGAGCCAGTTGCCTGCAGTATGCTCATCAATAAGACAGTAATTCAGTTTCCCATAGACCGTGTGCCATGTATCTGCATTCTACACCATATATAACTATAAATGTGCAGAAACCAGCATATCAGCATGACCACCTTAAGTGACCCATGAATGTCAGCTAAAATAAAACAATTCTGAGCTAAGAAAATTCTAATAATGCAAGGAAATTTGTCACATGCCCAAGTAATAAAATTGACAGACACAAATGAGAAAAACACCCGGATCTCCCAAGTAATAATTTATAACCCCACTAATAGATTTAAACATAAAACAAAATATTTTTGTCACTTTTCAGTAACATTTTTTATGTATAGTAAAAATAAAATTTGTTACTAAAATTACATATATAATTCTAAAAAGCCAACAGTAGATGGCACTGGTGCAGAAGAAATACATTTACAACAGAAGTATTTGTGATTTATTATTGTGAAATATTTTTTTAAGTAAGTCGTACATATGTTATGCACACACTGTGCTCATTAACAATGTGATCAATAGATGGAGAAAATATTTTGAATCATGGAATTGCGTTATAACAGTCATAAAATTATACATATATAAGACATTGTGTAGGCAAAATAATAAGTTACAAAATAAAGTTTAAAAAAATTGTTTTTCCTGTGCTGTACCCCAGTGCACCATACAAGTACTGTGATGCTGCAGGCTGTACCCCAGTGCACCATACAAGTACTGTGATGCTGCAGACTGTACCCCAGTGTGTATTTCTAACATACAAGTACTGTGACGCTGTAGGCCGTACCCACTGTATCCATATAAGTACTGTGACACTGCAGACGGTACCCTAGTATATCCATATAAGTACTGTGACGCTGCAGGCCATACTCCAGTGTGTATCCCTAACACACATTACTGGAACGCTGCAGGCCGTATCCCAGTGTATCCATATAAGTACTGTGACGCTGCAGGCCTTACCCCTGTATGTATCCCTAACACACAAGAAAGTTTAAGATAAAGTTAATAAAAAGAAATATATATATATATATATATATATTTGCTGTTGTACTGTTCCATCTACTAACCATCCCCCTGGTGCATAACCCTAAACATACCCCCAGTGCCTAACCCTAACCTCCCATCCCAAAGCCTAACCCTAACCATCCCCCTGGTGTTTAGCACTTACCTCCACCCTAAGGTCCCCTCCCACAGCCTAACATTCCATCCTGCATCCTAACACTAACCACCCCACCTGCAGCCTAAACCCAACCATCCCCCTGGTGCCTAATACCCCTGGTGCACTGAATCCCCTCATGTGTCCCCACAGTGCCTAACTCTACCCCCCCCCCCCCACCACCACCACCATTATGTGCGTGTGAGCTCTGTTGTGTGTGTTTTACTACAGAGAATGATATACACTAAAGGACCCCATACACTAATGCGACATGTCGGACCCTCATGTCGCAGGCGATCACCCCGGCAGACTCCCGGGCGGCAGGATCACGTAAGATATATCGTATGCGCTCCTTTTGCTTATGATGTATCTTGTGCGATCCCAGCCATGCCTGCGGGGTCCGACATGTCGCTAGTGCAGCACAGTCAATCTAGGGGATCCAATCCAATGCTCAATGGACAGCGCATCGGATTGGATCGGATGTAAAACACATCCGAAATGCCCGATTTCATCCGATATATCTGTCCAAAAGGCCGAAATTGGATGAAATCGGGCATTATCATTCTAGCGTTTGGGACACTTAAGTCAGTGGTCTTCAACCTTAATTGGGATGTGAGCTACTCGAGAAAGATTAAACCTCCTGAGGAGCTACTAAAAGTTTTTTTTTTAAATGTTGTACTAGAATGGTTGCTCGCACTCTCTCAGTGTTAATACCAGACTCGTCGGTAGTGGCGTAGCTATAAATTTTGCACCCTTCTGCCAAAAAAGTTTCTGGCATCCCTCCCATTGCTATGTTAAAAGTGAAGAATAAGTGCGCACCATGGGCATGCGTGCTCCAAAAAGGGGGTGTGGCCTCTGCAAGGGCTGTGGTATTGCAGGAAATGATTACCTTATACCCCAGTTTTGCAACCTGCACACCCAGATATTGCCCACCACTGGAAAAAAAATCCTGATTCATGCCTGTTACATTATATGTAATTTTTCCTCCTTATGGTAATGCTCGTTACACATTATGCCACACACCTTAATGCCACTTACACAATATACCACACAACATAACGCCCGTTACACATTATGCCACACACCTTAATGCCACTTACACAAAATACCACACAACATAATGCCTGTTACACATTATGCCACACACCGCAGTGCTTCTGACACATTATTCCACATACTGTAATGCCCATGACACATTATGCAACACACCGCAATGCCCATGATACATTATGCCACACACCATAATGCCTATTACACATTACAATATATCACACACCGCAATGCCAGTGATACAGTATGCCACACACCATAATGCCCATTACACATTATACCACACACTGCAATGCCCATTACTCATTATGCTACACGCCACAATGCCCATTATACATTATGCCACACATTGTAATGCCCATTATACATTATGCCACAAACTGTAAGGCCCATTACATATTATGCTCCACAATAAGGCTTCTAACTAATTTTAAATTACCTGCTCATTGTCAGGGGTCTGATGCTCATTGCCATGGGTGTAATGCTCTGTGTGTCATGCTTGTTGCCAGGGGTGTCATGCTCTGTGTGTCATGCTTGTTGTCAGGGGTCTTGTTGCCATGGGTGCAATGCTCGTTACATGGGTGTAATGCTCTGCGTGTAATGCCTGTTGACAGGGGTGTAATGCTCTGCGTGTCATGCTTATTGCCAGGGGTGTAATGCTCTGCTTGTCATGCTTGTTGCCAGGGGTGTAATGCTCTGCGTGTCATGCTTGTTGCCAGGGTTGTAATGCTCTGCATGTCATGCTAGTTGCCAGGGTTGTAATGCTCTGCATGTCATGCTTGTTGCCAGGGTTGTAATGCTCTGCATGTCATGCTTGTTGCCAGTGGTGTAATGCTCTGTGTGTCATGCTCATTGCCAGGGGTGTAATGCTCTGCATGTCATGCTTGTTGTCAGGGGTCTTGTTGCCAGAGGTGTAATGCTCGTTACAGGGGTGTAATGTAAAAAATGGAAATGCCGGGAGCGCCACTGCTGAGCGCTCCCAGCACTTCCAGGTAGCTGTAGCACTGTGCTGCCTGACAGACGCTAGAGGTCAAGTATGACCTCTAGCATCTGTCTCCTCCATGACGGAGGAGTGCTATGGAAAGACAGGGGGGAGTCAATTGTGGACACCCCCCGAAGTTGGGCAGCGGCAGCAGCCAGCATGAGTCGAGTGACCTGGATTGCGGTTGCGAGCTAACCGTCGCTCACGAGCGATGGGTTGGCGACTGCTGGACTAAGTAGTAGGAGGAGTCAGGAATAGTAAGAAGAGGAGACTACACCAGAAGCCAGCTGCTGACTCCGAGGCGGGCCTGTGTGTTCTTTAAATGCTAGGGCCTATTTTTAGTCCCAGCCCTGCACAGGAGGATAGGGGGTGCTGAGGCTACTGCAGAGACATGGGGCCTGAAACTTGATTCGGGGAAGGGGTTAATGTGGCCCAGAATGGGGCTGAACTGTGTTCCATCACTTCTAAGTGGAGACAGAACCCATTCTGCCTCCACCGCCTACCTTGCCCGGCCACAGCAACTAGGGATTATCGGGTCCTGGCTGCTGTTCTGTTTAAGGTTGGCACTGGCCACCAGCCAATCCCAGCTGCCAATCAAAAGAATATGTGGCGTTTTTTAAATCTGACATGAGCCAATCCCACCTTGCAGACTGCCAGCCAATGAGAAGCTGCCATGATTGGCATGCAATCAGCTCCAGATTAAAAGAGTGCCACCTTCTTTTGATTGGTAGCTGGTCTGTGAGCCGGAATTGGCTGGCGGTCGGTGCCAAATTTAAACTGCCCAGAGACCATGAATTGATCCTCCTGGTTCTTCATCAGCACACTTCCAGCACAGACATAATGGGGGGGGGGGGAGAGAGAGGAATGAGAGACACTTTGGGTGAAATGCAGTGAGAGGTGCAGGGGCTGAGATAGATTTAGAGGTGCGGGGGTGAGAGGGAGTGAGAGGCGCAGGGGGTGAGATGGAGTGAGAGGCACAGGGGCTGAAATGGATTGAGAAGCTCAGAGGCTGAGATAGAGTGAGAGGGGCAGGGGGTGAGATGTAGTGAGAGGGGCAGGAACTGAGATGGAGTGAGAGTGCAGGGTTTGAGATAGAAGCAGGGGCTTAAAGACTAGCAGGGAGTGAGAGGTGTATAGGGTAAGTAAAGGAGAGAAAGATGCAGATGATCAGACACAAGGGAGAGTATATAGGGAGTAAGAGTGTTACCTAGGATAAATATATGGACACCTGAGGAGAGTTGCAGAAAAAGGAAACAGATAAGAAAGCAGAGGGGACACATGGAAGACATATGAGGTGAGCAAAGGTTGTTTAATATATGCTGCTACATTGTGCATTGCATCTAAAATGAAATATATATCAAAATCCCTAAAGCTTTGGTGGGGCACTACTTGGGCATTATGTGTTTAAGGGGAACTACTACTGTGGGCATTGTGTGTCTAAGCGGCACTATTACTGTGGGCATTGTGTGTGCGTAAGGAACACTACTGTGGGCATTGCGTGTGTAAGGGGCACTAGTATGTGGGCATTGTGAATAAGATTGTGCTACTGTGAGGCATAATTTGAATTGGAGGTTCTATTGTGTGGCAACGACCCTTCCCATACCCCTTTTTTTCTGACGCGGGGAGTGGTGTGGGATACTGTGGGCATTGCGTGTGTAAGGGGCACTAGTATGTGGGAATTGTGAATAAGATTGTGCTACTGTGAGGCATAATTTGAATTGGAGGTTCTATTGTGTGGCAACGACCCTTCCCATACCCCTTTTTTTCTGACGCGGGGAGTGGTGTGGGATATGTGGTTTGGGAGATTTTATTGTGTTTAGTTATTACTTTTAGTTATTGTATTAGTTATTTATGTGTGTATCTCTTGTAACTTAGGGCTGTGTAAATTAGAGATGTGCACCGGAAATTTTTCGGGTTTTGTGTTTTGGTTTTGGGTTCGGTTCCGTGGCCGTGTTTTGGGTTCGAACGCGTTTTGGCAAAACCTCACCGAATTTTTTTTGTCGGATTCGGGTGTGTTTTGGATTCGGGTGTTTATTTTCAAAAAACCCTAAAAAACAGCTTAAATCATAGAATTTGGGGGTCATTTTGATCCCAAAGTATTATTAACCTCAATAACCATAATTTCCACTCATTTTCAGTCTATTCTGAACACCTCACACCTCACAATATCATTTTTAGTCCTAAAATTTGCACCGAGGTCGCTGGATGACTAAGCTCAGCGACCCAAGTGGCCGACACAAACACCTGGCCCATCTAGGAGTGGCACTGCAGTGTCACGCAGGATGGCCCTTCCAAAAAACACTCCCCAAACAGCACATGACGCAAAGAAAAATGAAAGAAAAAAGAGGTGCAAGATGGAATTGTCCTTGGGCCCTCCCACCCACCCTTATGTTGTATAAACAGGACATGCACACTTTAACCAACCCATCATTTCAGTGACAGGGTCTGCCACACGACTGTGACTGAAATGACGGGTTGGTTTGGACCCCCACCAAAAAAGAAGCAATTAATCTCTCCTTGCACAAACTGGCTCTACAGAGGCAAGATGTCCACCTCATCATCATCCTCCGATTCATCACCGTGTACATCCCCCTCCTCACAGATTATCAATTCGTCCCCACTGGAATCCACCATCACAGCTCCCTGTGTACTTTGTGGAGGCAATTGCTGCTGGTGAATGTCTCCATGGAGGAATTGATTATAATTCATTTTAATGAACATCATCTTCTCCACATTTTCTGGAAGTAACCTCGTACGCCGATTGCTGACAAGGTGAGAGATGGCACTAAACACTCTTTCGGAGTACACACTTGTGGGAGGGCAACTTAGGTAGAATAAAGCCAGTTTGTGCAAGGGCCTCCAAATTGCCTCTTTTTCCTGCCAGTATACGTACGGACTGTCTGACGTGCCTACTTGGATGCGGTCACTCATATAATCCTCCACCATTCTTTCAATGGAGAGAGAATCATATGCAGTGCCAGTAGACGACATGTCCGTAATCGTTGGCAGGTCCTTCAGTCCGGACCAGATGTCAGCATCAGCAGTCGCTCCAGACTGCCCTGCATCACCGCCAGCGGGTGGGCTCGGAATTCTGAGCCTTTTCCTCGCACCCCCAGTTGCAGGAGAATGTGAAGGAGGAGATGTTGACAGGTCGCGTTCCGCTTGACTTGACAATTTTCTCACCAGCAGTTCTTTGAACCCCTGCAGACTTGTGTCTGCCGGAAAGAGAGATCCAAGGTAGGTTTTAAATCTAGGATCGAGCACGGTGGCCAAAATGTAGTGCTCTGATTTCAACTGATTGACCACCCGTGAATCCTTGTTAAGCGAATTAAGGGCTCCATCCACAAGTCCCACATGCCTAGCGGAATCGCTCAGTGTTAGCTCCTCCTTCAATGTCTCCAGCTTCTTCTGCAAAAGCCTGATGAGGGGAATGACCTGACTCAGGCTGGCAGTGTCTGAACTGACTTCACGTGTGGCAAGTTCAAAAGGTTGCAGAACCTTGCACAACGTTGAAATCATTCTCCACTGCGCTTGAGACAGGTGCATTCCACCTCCTATATCATGGTCAGTTGTATAGGCTTGAATGGCCTTTTGCTGCTCCTCCAACCTCTGAAGCATATAGAGGGTTGAATTCCTCCTCGTTACCACTTCTTGCTTCAGATGATGGCAGGGCAGGTTCAGGCGTTTTTGGTGTTGCTCCAGTCTTCTGTACGTGGTGCCTGTACGCCGAAAGTGTCCCGCAATTCTTCTGGCCACCGACAGCATCTCTTGCACGCCCCTGTCGTTTTTTAAATAATTCTGCACCACCAAATTCAAGGTATGTGCAAAACATGGGACGTGCTGGAATTTGCCCAGATTTAATGCACACACAATATTGCTGGCGTTGTCCGATGCCACAAATCCACAGGAGAGTCCAATTGGGGTAAGCCATTCTGCGATGATCTTCCTCAGTTGCCGTAAGAGGTTTTCAGCTGTGTGCGTATTCTGGAAAGCGGTGATACAAAGCGTAGCCTGCCTAGGAAAGAGTTGGCGTTTGCGAGATGCAGCTACTGGTGCCGCCGCTGCTGTTCTTGCGGCGGGAGTCAATACATCTACCCAGTGGGCTGTCACAGTCATATAGTCCTGAGTCTGCCCTGCTCCACTTGTCCACATGTCCGTGGTTAAGTGGACATTGGGTACAACTGCATTTTTTAGGACACTGGTGAGTCTTTTTCTGAGGTCTGTGTACATTTTCGGTATCGCCTGCCTAGAGAAATGGAACCTAGATGGTATTTGGTACCGGGGACACAGTACCTCAAACAAGTCTATAGTTGGCTCTGCAGTAATGATGGATACCGGAACCACGTTTCTCACCGCCCAGGATGCCAAGGCCTCAGTTATCCGCTTTGCAGCAGGATGACTGCTGTGATATTTCATCTTCCTCGCAAAGGACTGTTGGACAGTCAATTGCTTGGTGGAAGTAGTAAAAGTCGTCTTACGACTTCCCCTCTGGGATGACCATCGACTCCCAGCAGCAACAACAGCAGCGCCAGCAGCAGTAGGCGTTACACGCAAGGATGCATTGGAGGAATCCCAGGCAGGAGAGGACTCGTCAGAATTGTCAGTGACATGGCCTGCAGGACTATTGGCATTCCTGGGGAAGGAGGAAATTGACACTGAGGGAGTTGGTGGGGTGGTTTGCGTGAGCTTGGTTACAAGAGGAAGGGATTTACTGGTCAGTGGACTGCTTCCGCTGTCGCCCAAAGTTTTTGAACTTGTCACTGACTTATGATGAATGCGCTGCAGGTGACGTATAAGGGAGGATGTTCCGAGGTGGTTAACGTCCTTACCCCTACTTATTACAGCTTGACAAAGGCAACACACGGCTTGACACCTGTTGTCCGCATTTCTGTTGAAATAATTCCACACCGAAGAGCTGATTTTTTTGGTATTTTCACCAGGCATGTCAATGGCCATATTCCTCCCACGGACAACAGGTGTCTCCCCGGGTGCCTGACTTAAACAAACCACCTCACCATCAGAATCCTCCTTGTCAATTTCCTCCCCAGCGCCAGCAACACCCATATCCTCCTCATCCTGGTGTACTTCAACACTGACATCTTCAATCTGACTATCAGGAACTGGACTGCAGGTGCTCCTTCCAGCACTTGCAGGGGGCGGGCAAATGGTGGAAGGCGCATGCTCTTCACGTCCAGTGTTGGGAAGGTCAGGCATCGCAACCGACACAATTGGACTCTCCTTGTGGATTTGTGATTTCGAAGAACGCACAGTTCTTTGCTGTGCTTTTGCCAGCTTAAGTCTTTTCATTTTTCTAGCGAGAGGCTGAGTGCTTCCATCCTCATGTGAAGCTGAACCACTAGCCATGAACATAGGCCAGGGCCTCAGCCGTTCCTTGCCACTCCGTGTGGTAAATGGCATATTGGCAAGTTTACGCTTCTCCTCCGACGATTTTATTTTAGATTTTTGAGTCCTTTTTTTACTGATATTTTGTGTTTTGGATTTTACATGCTCTGTACTATGACATTGGGGATCGGCCTTGGCAGACGACGTTGATGGAATTTCATCGTCTCGGCCATGACTAGTGGCAGCAGCTTCAGCACGAGGTGGAAGTGGATCTTGATCTTTCCCTATTTTTGGAACCTCAACATTTTTGTTCTCCATTTTTAATAGGCACAACTAAAAGGCACCTCAGGTAAACAATGGAGATGGATGGATACTAGTATACTTATGGATGACGAGTGACTGACGACACAGAGGTAGCTACAGCCGTGGACTACCGTACTGCGTCTGCTAGTATAGAGATGATAATGATATAAAAAATATATATATATCACTACTGCAGGTATACATAATATAATGACGGACCTGCTGGACACTGTCAGCAGACTCCTAAACTACTAGTATGAAGAAGATAGAAAAAAAAAAACCACCACAGGTAGGTATACAATTATGGACGAGCACTGACGACACAGAGGTAGCTACAGCCGTGGACTACCGTACTGCGTCTGCTAATATAGAGATGATAAAGATGATAGAGATGAACAAAAAATATATAACACTACTGCAGGTAAATATTTATATAATATAATAAATGACGGACCTGCTGGACACTGTCAGCAGAATGCGTTTATAGAATAAAAAAAAAAACCACAGGAGTGTTTAACTTTTTCAGGCAGACAATATACTGGTGGTCACTGGTCAGTCACACTGGCAGCAAAAGTGTGCACTGTACTCCTGCTATAACTGCACCCCAGTCTCCCCCACAATTCAGCTGTGTGAGCAGTGAGCACTCAGCACAGTCAGATATACATAGATGATATTATCATGCAGCACACTGAGGCTGAGCACAGATATGGTATGTGACTGTGTATCGTTTTTTTTCAGGCAGAGAACGGATTATATTAAATAATAAATAAAACTGGTGGTGGTTGAAGAAGATAGAAAAAAAAAACCCACCACAGGTAGGTATACAATTATGGACGAGCACTGACGACACAGAGGTAGCTACAGCCGTGGACTACCGTACTGCGTCTGCTAGTATAGAGATGATAATGATATAAAAAATATATATATATCACTACTGCAGGTATATATAATATAATGACGGACCTGCTGGACACTGTCAGCAGACTCCTAAACTACTAGTATGAAGAAGATAGAAAAAAAAAACCCCACCACAGGTAGGTATACAATTATGGACGAGCACTGACGACACAGAGGTAGCTACAGCCGTGTACTACCATACTGCGTCTGCTAGTATAGAGATGATAATGATATAAAAAATATATATATATCACTACTGCAGGTATATATAATATAATGACGGACCTGCTGGACACTGTCAGCAGACTCCTAAACTACTAGTATGAAGAAGATAGAAAATAAAACCCCACCACAGGTAGGTATACAATTATGGACGAGCACTGACGACACAGAGGTAGCTACAGCCGTGGACTACCGTACTGCGTCTGCTAGTATAGAGATGATAATGATATAAAATATATATATATATCACTACTGCAGGTATATATAATATAATGACGGACCTGCTGGACACTGTCAGCAGACTCCTAAACTACTAGTATGAAGAAGATAGAAAAAAAAAAACCACCACAGGTAGGTATACAATTATGGACGTGCACTGACGACACAGAGGTAGCTACAGCCGTGGACTACCGTACTGCGTCTGCTAGTATAGAGATGATAATGATATAAAAAATATATATATATTACTACTGCAGGTATATATAATATAATGACGGACCTGCTGGACACTGTCAGCAGACTCCTAAACTACTAGTATGAAGAAGATAGAAAAATAAAACCCCACCACAGGTAGGTATACAATTATGGACGAGCACTGACGACACAGAGGTAGTCACAGCCGTGGACTACCGTACTGCGTCTGCTAATATAGAGATGATAAAGATGATAGAGATGAACAAAAAAATATAACACTACTGCAGGTAAATATTTATATAATATAATGAATGACGGACCTGCTGGACACTGTCAGCAGAATGCGTTTATAGAATAAAAAAAAAAACACCACAGGAGTGTTTAACTTTTTCAGGCAGACAATATACTGGTGGTCACTGGTCAGTCACACTGGCAGCAAAAGTGTGCACTGTACTCCTGCTATAACTGCACCCCAGTCTCCCCCACAATTCAGCTGTGTGAGCAGTGAGCACTCAGCACAGTCAGATATACATAGATGATATTATCATGCAGCACACTGAGGCTGAGCACAGATATGGTATGTGACTGTGTATCGTTTTTTTTCAGGCAGAGAACGGATTATATTAAATAATAAATAAAACTGGTGGTGGTCACTAGTAACTATCAGCAAAACTCTGCACTCTGAGTACTCCTAATGCTCCCCAAAATTACTAAGTTAGTAGTAAATCAACTCAAGTGTATCTATCTATTCTAATGGAGAGGACGCCAGCCACGTCCTCTCCCTATCAATCTCAATGCACGTGTGAAAATGGCGGCGACGCGCGGCTCCTTATTTAGAATCCGAGTCTCGCGATAGAATACGAGCCTCGCGAGAATCCGACAGCGGGATGATGACGTTCGGGCGCGCTCGGGTTAACCGAGCAAGGCGGGAAGATCCGAGTCTGCCTCGGACCCGTGTAAAAAGGCTGAAGTTCGGGGGGGTTCGGATTCCGAGGAACCGAACCCGCTCATTTCTAGTGTAAATGTGATATACATGTGTCATGCATTATTTGGTATTATAAATGGATGCATACCATAGGGTTACACTGTTATTGCTCTGTGAGTTACCATGCAAGATTCTTTCCATCTACTTATATGTTATTATTACATAGGAGCTGGTGCTACCTGATTGTCCTATTTTATAGTTGTCATGGCATCGTATTTGTGACATAATTTGACACAGCGACTCTTACTATGTTTGTTTGTCACCCTGATGTAAATACTGGTGAATTTTTTTTTTTGTTTCTCAACTCATTGTGTAAAATATTATGTAAAATGAAATAAGAATAGGCCCATCAAGCTCAATTTTTACCCATGGCAGTTGTTAATTTAACCTAATGGGTGGAAAATAAATCCTTTAATTTCCTAAAAAATTACAATCAGAAAAACAATGGTCCTGGTGTTTGGGCCCATATAGGAACAGGCCTTACAGAAAGGAAAACAGGGGTCCTGTGGCACATGCCTACTGTCAGAGCCGGCCATAGGCATAGGCAAACTAGGCAATTGCCTAGGGCATTTGATATGCCTAGGGGCATCAGCAGCTTCTGCTGATTAAAATGATATGCGGCATGCCTATATTCTGTGTGTAACATTTCATATGCAGATACAGCCACAGTGTCACACAGTATATAGGCATGCTGTATATCATTTTAATCAGCAGAAGCTGCTTGTGCATCCTAGACACATAGGAATGCAAATAAGATGCATTTTCATAAAAAAAAGGTGTGCCCGACGTTAGCATTGATGCAAGATTTATGAGGACACATCTGTATCCAAGCAGAGGCAGAGGTCACAGTGTTAGTGGCAGTGTGAGTGCTGTGTGCATGTGAGTGGGTTGGTTGTGCAGTAGTGTTCGGAATATGTGTAAGGAGCATTATGTGTGTCATGTAAAAATGGATTAATAATATGCAACATATGTGTAAGGGGCACTATGTGTGTTATTATGTGTATAGGGGCACTAATAATGTGCAGCAAATGTGTAGGGGGCACTATGTGTGTCATTATGTGTATAAGGGCATTAATAATGTGCGGCATATGTGTAAGGGACATTATGTGTAAAAGGGCATTAATAAAGGTTGTCATAATGTGTAAGGCGCATTATGTTTATAAGGACATTAATAAGGTGTCTAATATGTGTAAGGGACATTACTGTGTGGAATTAGGTATATAAATGCATTACTAATGTGTGGCATTATGTGTATAAGGTGCTCTACTATGTGGCGTTGCATATAGAAAGGGCACTACTGTGTTATCTAATGTGAATAAAGAGCAATAGAATGTGGTGTAATGTGAATAAGGAGCAATTCAGTGTGATGTAATGTGAATAAGGGGCTCTACTGTGAGGAGTAACGTTTATAAGGTAAAGTGATGCTACTGTGGGATGTAATATGAATTATGGACACTATCGCAAGATAAAATGTGAATAAAGTTGCAGTACTGTGTGGCATAATTGGAATTGGTGTTAATATTGTGTGGCCATGCCCCTTGCCAGCAAAAACACACCCCTTTTTGGGCTGTGTGCCAAATGTGCGAACTGTTCCTATTTAAAATATAGGGGGTACAAACACCAAAATAAGGACTGCTATAGGTGAGGGGTGATGATGCTGGGAAAAAGGTGCAAGGTCAGAGGCGGAACCAGCGGTGGTGCTAGGGGGCACCAGCCAAAATTTTGCCTAGGGCATCAAATTGGTTAGGGCCGGCTCTGCCTACTGTCCCTATTTAAAAAATGTGTGTTGGGGGCATTGATGCTCTTTCTGGCACAGGGCACCATAATGTTTCTGCACCAATGAGGTATAGATTAGTATCACTGCGACAAATCTAGTTTTATGATGAAAGAGGTCATTTTTCACAGACACAAAATTCCAGAGACATACAGTATTTAACAGTTTTCTTATTTCCCATCTCTTTGAGATGTCATTTGGCGCTTTGTGGAATTTATAGTGTATGAATAGAGATGGGAGAATGACAATTACTTAACACATACAGTAAGAAAATTTTAAATTGATTTTGAAAAAAAATTCTGTTCACAAGTGACCCTTGGTAGTGTGGAATGTCTCTGAGTTCAATGACAATGCAATCCAGTGTTAAATGTACCTGCTACAAATGCAATTACCAGCACTGACAATTCAGAATCTGAAATATAATGAAAATACTTAACTGTGAGCAAATGTTTACACCATTGTCACTGAAATCCCAGAGTTTGAACTACTCCAATCTAAAGGCAAAATAAATATGAATGACTGATATTTCTTTCCCTGTGCCTATGGTTTGCTCTGCTTTGCACCATGTTCAACACTGACCACTGTTATTTAACAGCCTTTAAAGACTAAGGGGCATATTCAACATCACTTAATTTCTACAAAAGTAGGTGAAAATTTGCATTTACTGCCTGCTGTGATAATTTCCACATTCCCATAATGAAGATGTAGAAATTGGGAAATGCATCCTGAGATGGCGTTCAGTTCATGGAAGCAGCAGAGGGGTCTAAAAAGATCTCTCACTGCAGTGTTATCTTATTTCCTGCAGCTGCCCCGGCTTCCGAGCAGTCCTCCTATGAGTCTTGAGCAAGGGAGAGGTCACAGCAGTGGCGGTGGGGGACAGACAGTCAGACACCAGCATCTGCGGTGTGCTGCATACATGTCTGAGCAACAGGGCACATGTTTCAGTGGCAGCTTAAGCTCTGAGGTGGAGAGGCTGCTTGGGGAGTGGGCACACTGTGGAAAGACTGTGAGAGGGGGGGAAGTGGGCACACTGTGAAGAGACTGCAAGAGGGGGGGGTCAGGCACAGTCTGCAGAGATTGGCAGGGAACCAAAAATACTGTAGGGCAGATTTATTAAGCCTGGTGAAGTGATAAAGTGAAGGGTTATAACACACAAGCCACTCAGCTCATAACTGTTATTTTGTAAACCCAGCCAGTGACATGGAAGTTAGGAGCTGATTGGCTGGTGCGTTATAACCCTTAACTTTATCACTTCACCAGGCTTAATAAATCTGACCCTGTGTGTGAAGGCTGTGGGTAGGGAGCACTGGACACAGGGCCGGTTCTGGGGCTCTGTGCGACCCGGGCGGCATTAGGGGGTGTGGCTTCGTACAGGGGGCATGGTCATTTACGCCCCCTGTACAGACTGAAATGATGTGCGGTGCGCGATGACGTCATCGCGCACCGCACAGTAAAGGACCTCTCCACGAAGGGAAACTAGACGCGTACGCATCTAGTTTCCCTTCACAGCGGCAGCAGGCAGCAGGTGGCACAGCAGCAGCGGATCTTGCCCTGGTGCGGCGCCCTACAGAAGGTGGCGCCCCGGGCAAAAGTCCTGCTTGCCCGTGGCAAGATCCGCTACTGACTGGACAATGCGGGGAGGATGTGGGGAGAGAGAGCAGACACCAGCAGGGGAGAGGATGCAATTTGTAGTAGAGCCTACAGAAGAGTATGGGTACAGCTCAGAAATGTATCACTTTTCCAAAAAGCTGTCTTCGCAGAAGATAATTTTATAAAAGGAGCATGATGAATTTAAAAAAATTGTGAAATGGAAGAATGAGAATTGAAAACTAAAGTTTCTCATTTCATATTTTTTTTTCATAATGAATATGCTTCTAAAATAAATATTTGAGTGATAAGTCCGGCATTCACACAGACAACGAATAGTGTTTGAGACTTGTCCACTTGTTTCAGTGTCACTACTGAATGACAGGTATTTGAACTGCCAATCACCCACACCAAAATATATGTGCTCCTTATTTTTCAGACAAATTTGCTGTAGTGGACAGTTATAGTCAAATTGCTTGCAGCCTGCACCATCAAGTAACTTAAAATTACTTTGAATGCTTCAAGGTACATTGCGAATATTAAACCACCATCACCTCACCCCCCCAAACAATAAAGACACAATGCCAATTTATATGAATTATTTCATTAAGTAGCTTCATTGATCTAGTGTTCATTAAGAATTGTTTTCAGTGTACTACAAGAACTGCCTGTTTATTTTAAGTTTACTTAAGAAGGTTGATTAGTGTATTTAATTGTTTTATAAAAATCTATAGGAATGTAACCCTGTTCTAGCACTGCTTTAAAATAATAATAATAATAATAATAATAATAATAATAATATATGCATATATTGTATAATGACATGAGACAATGAAAGGCATGTTGTTGCTAGTTACTTGCACATCTGCACTACAGCAGAAATGTACAAAACTATGGAAATAGTTTTTGCAGCATGTTGCCCAAAATTATGTTGAATTTATCAAATCCGAGTTTCTATGGAGTCTCATTGTGTTTGAAATGGTGATGCTAAATACAAGTGTTTTAATGTAGTAAAAATTAACTGTGCGCTATTCCTTAATGCAAGAAATATCTTACAATTGTGCACACTCCAATCCTTTCCAATTTGTTAGCCTCACTACCCCCAAGCAAAATCTTTTATATATATTTTCAAATCAAAATGTTGTCTATCATTAGCAAGGAATATCCTTGTGTTACCAAATTCCTCTAATTGGCAAGAGGATTATTCTGCAAAATAAAGCAATTTCATCGAAAAATGTTTTTCTAATTAGTATCTTAGGGAATCCAAGTAGGGGTCAACTCAAGTACAGTACACTACCATGCTTTGTAAATAAATTGCAGAATGGAATCACATCACTCCCATTAAAATATATTTTTTTTGTATTGTTTCTATTTCCCTAGTAAAACGTTTTATTTGCAGTCTCTGAATTTCATTTTTAAATTCAGTACCACTTGCATTATGTTGTATTGTTGAAAATATACTCATGTATTTGTTCTGACATATTTCCCTTTTTTGCTGTATGAAAGAGTGAGTTTGTCTGTTTCATGGCAATAAAAAAGCATTGACTCCCCTTATAATACAGCCAAAAATGTGCTCGTTATCAGCCTGTAGCATTTGAAACACATATACCAGTCATACTTGCTAACACACGGGGAATGTTTAGGTGACCTTAAAGTTTCAAGAAGTTCTGTACACTCTGAGGATAGTTGACCAAGTTTGATGACGAGATTCACAGCAAAGTGCAGTATTGCAGAGCAGGAATTGGGTTATGGTAGCAAAAATTATTTTGCCATGTCTGCTGCACTTGCAACTTCAGCCTACCCTCTGGGAACTCCAAAAGTAGAAATGTATGACACCAATTACTCGGAATTGCCAGTGGATTTCTACATGTACAGTAGATAAGTAATTGTACGAATGACAATTACAGTGCAAAACTTTTTTGTGCCATTCAGTGTGTTAAACATATACACTGGTTGGTGTCACAGCTTATTGCCCCAGTAAAAAATGATCAACTGTTGGACTGTAAGCTCTTTTGCAAAGTTATACATGAGATATTTAATGATTGATGAATGAACTTCTATGCAGTATGATTTGCTGATTCCACACCAAGTATTATGTATACTATAAGGTACATTTTTAGCGAATTGAGAGCAATTTGCAAATTACTGCAGTAGCAGGGAGTGACTGTAGTTCTGCAGCATTTCACAGTCATCCATATTGATTTGCAGATATCTAATTACCAATTGTGCTCTTTCAAGCAAATCAATTTAAGAATAATTAATAATTTATTATATTGACATATAGTAACTAAATGTGTAGCTTGCATTCAATTTAGTTACAAACACAGTTTCTAATTTAGTATACCAGAATGCTCCACATTAAAGCAGAAAAGATTCACTTTCATTGAAGGCATCAACAAAGCAGATATGATAATGGGAAAAGTGCTTTTAGCAAAAATGTGTCATCACAGTTAAAACACATCCAATGGCAAAGGTATGCAGTGTAGAACCAGCAAGCAAAAACACATTACTTGATATATTATTATTAGCATTATCATTATTACTACTGTTGTTGTTAATTTACAAGGTGTCACAATATTCTGTAGTGGCACTAAGTGGTGGATTTTACATTATATATGAAACAGTTAAACACCAAGCAATATACTGGTATACCTAATATGAACACTGGATAACATATGACTGTTTTGTACTATGGAGGGGGTGCTACACCCTATCCCATCCCCAACACCCTCCACTCCCCCCCCCCCCCCCCCATATAGTGGCACCAGATCTAGCTGGTAAAGCCTAGTGCTGGTTAGTGAACAATTTGAGAAGAACCCCACATGTTATGTCTCACTAATGTTCCCACCACCAGCCTAGGCTTAACGACCTAATGCTGGATAAATACTTTGCAATGGGGTACCCCGTGTCATTGTACAGTCATTTGCACAAACACCGGTGAGAGGCAGGCAAGAATGTTTTGTCATTGTATAGTCATTTGCACAAACACAGCTGTGAGAGGCAGGCAAGGCATTTGTTGTCATTGTACTGTACAATCATTTGCACAAACACAGCTGGGAGAAGCAAGCAATAACTGTTTGTCATTGTACAATCATTTGTACAAACACACCTGTGAGAGGCATGCAATAAATCTTTGTCATTGTACAGTCATTTGCACAAACACACCTGTGAGGGCAGGCAAGAAATATTTGTCATTGTACAGTCATTTGCACAAATACAGCTGTGAGAGGCAAGCAAGAAATATTTGGCATTGTCCAATCATTTGCACAAACACACCTGTGAGGGCAGGCAAGAAATATTTGTCATTGTACAGTCATTTGCACAAACACACCTGTGAGAGGTAGTGTAGGCAAGACATTTTTGGGGCTCAGTTGTGTCACATTTGCAGCAGGTTTCAATCCCGCCACTTTCTAAATCAGGTGGATTCAGTACTTATAATGAGGAAAAAATTGAGATTGCAGTCTCTATTCTAAAGTGTGATCTTTAGGCATTTTGGGGTGGTTTTGACTTTTAAATTGGTGAGTTGCAAGCCCACTGGGAAAATGACACAATTCTGCCAGGATTTCAAATACATATCTTAGTAAATTTAAATCATTGTTTATTTAAAACTATTTTTGTGAAGAGTTCTAATTGGTTTGTAACAGTATGTTCTCATTCAGGCAAAGGGGATGCAGTTAAAATCCCAAAGGTTGGGATCCCGGCGGACGATATACTGATGCTGGAATCCCGAGGGATGCCAGAAGCCCGGTGTACAAATCACAATGGAGGTAGGTATCCCAGTGTCAAAATACCGACAGACGGTATCCTGATCGTTCTTCCAGTGGTATGCATTCGTTTCCTGCAGTGGGGGGGGGGGGTAGGTTTAGGCATTAGAAGGGAGGATTAGGGTGAGGGTGCAGGGATGGGAAAGGTATGCTTAGGTATCAGGGAGGGAGGGATAGGCACTTAGAATGGGAGGTTAGGGTTAGGCCTAAAGCGAGGAGGGCTAGGTTTAGGCAGCGGGGAAGGGATGGTTAGGGTTAGCTACCACCAGGGAGGATTAGGGTTAGGCACCACTAGGGGGGTTTAGATTTAGGCACCCACAAGGGAGCATTAGGGTTAGGTTAAGGGGCAGTGGAGGGTTAGGGTACTTTCAACGGAGCTGTTGGGATTCTGATAGTCGGGATGCCGCTGTCGGTATTCTGACCGCCGGCATCCCGCCCTTTGGCATATTATACTGAACCCAGGCAAAGTACAGCCATAAATACATTACAAGGTATGGAGAATTGGACAGAAGTGTAAATATGTTGATTTTCATATATATTGCTAGCACCCAGGATATGGCTAGGGTAAGTGCATACTCATAATAATAATGTATACTGTATCAATTCAAGTGTAAAGATAAGGTTGGTCCTCTTCAAACTCTGCTAGTGAGCAAATATATACTTTTTCTTAAATTGTATGGCTTTATTATAAATAAAACAATACAGCAGTAACAAGGGCCAGCACACCGTGGGGGCCCTCCTCCTCCTCCAGGGATCAGATTCCAAACAGTAGTATAATTTAACATATGTAAAATATATAATTCATGTGCATAGAGGACTATGGTGTATTTTCGACAGCATATTGCTGTTATTAATCTGGTACATTATTATTATTATTATTATTATTATGCCCTAGTATAATTTTCTATATATAGCTAACATGTAGCCCAGACCATTCACTCTTTAATGGTTAGCCAAGCCTCTGGGGTGGCTACTCAGACTCCTTTTGGTGGTTGGCCCCAGCCCTTAGGCTTGGGTCCCTTCTACTGCATTCCACTCGTATGCCCTTTATACCCCAGTCCACCACTGGCAGTAACAGTACAACGATTCCAAGAAGTACAATTGGAAAAAAGTATGAAACACACATACAGTTCATGCATAGCAGTAAATATCAAGAAAGTCACCACGCATAAATGGAGGGCAGATAGAACCTAAGGGTGATTAGAAAAGAGAAACAAATAACCATAAAGATGACCAATGTACATGCTGAATGCACCCACATATTGAAAGAGACTAAAATGGGCTATAAATAATAACCCCAGAATATTTATTCCTTGTATAAAAACAGAGGTAAAAGCATTTTATAGACAAATACAGAAAATGTACATAGATTTCAATATATAAATAGTAACACATAACCAGCTCTAATTTAGGAGATGTGATTTGACTATCATCTCACCGTTACGGGTGTGAGCACATAGGTGAATGTCTTCTATGTTGGATGACAATCTTACACGTTTCGTCCACTTGCAGGACTTCATCAGGGGTACAGTTCTTAAAAGAATACACATATGGTGACATAAAAAAACAATTACAAACTGGTTACACATTTATGTGAAAAGGGTATAGTCTCCACGTTTACACATTTATATGAAAAGGGGGGTGACTACTAACAATTTGTGCTTAATATTGTACAACTCAGAGAACAATCACCTCAATACATCATTTGGTGGTAATTGATACATATTTATATATATATATATATATATATATATATATAAAACAAGACAGAACACTGTAATGAAAATTAGGTTGGCATGCAGGGTCCAGGAGGAGTTAAATATAGGCACTCAATACTACTTTTCCCGTGTGTGTATATATATATATATATATATATATATATATGCAGAATTATCTACAGCGGCAATGCAGCATACTGTAAATAAAGGACCAGTACCTCCTTCATAAAGTGCAAATTGTTTTAATCCATTATAAGCTCCATAATATCAATGCTAAGGCTTTCAGGCTTCATCAAGATGACCACTTGATGAAGTCTTAGGACGAAACACGTAGGGACTCCCTCACTGTGACCTCCTGCCTTTGAAAAAGGTAAGACATACAGTACCTCCTTTGCTTTATCTATGTAAACCTACAGAATGCATCTTTTTGATAAATAACAGAATGTTTTCCCACTATCTTGCCAATTCCAGGTAAAGCATTATGAGGTTTTTATAAAGAATAGTAATTGCTGTGTTATGTTTGAACATTGAGTTTTAAAATTATGACAAGAAGGATTAATGTTCAAAAATATCTGCAATTTTTCTTCGAAGCCATCAGTTTGGGCATAGCAAGTGAGTGAGTTCTAGTTTACAGCTGTAATCAACCTTAATGTGGCCCAGCTTAAATAAAATATTAACATAGCTCTGCATTTCTGAATGTGGGTAAAAGCCTGGAAATAGCTCTCAGAGCTACAGTACCCGTGACTTAGTAAAGGGGCTTACTTGTCATTATAAGGAGTATTTCAAATATAATAATGGAACATTCTTAAGGAATGAAAATACATAATTATTATAAGCTAGTTAATTATAATGGATTTATTAGACTTCTATGCATTGATTAACCAAGGATGCAGGACGTACTGTACATTTTATTTCCAGATGTAAACGGTATGTTATTACAGAGAGAACAACTATGATACAATAATAATCAGCATATCAGTGTAATAGCTCTATAAAATAGATGCAGTATACTGCTAACAACCATATCAACAAAGGAATGCATAAATTACTCACATTAGTCAGTTATGAAGAGTAGGAAACAACAGGTGGAAGTATGGCTTACATTTCAATTATTATATATATTTTATGCTTCACTAAAGAGTACTCTATTAATATAAACAATTTATAACATAGTAAAAGAAAGTATGCACTTGCGATAATGCCTTACATGCTTTAATGGATTTGATACCTGTGTTAGTATATAGTATACTAACTATAATCACCATAAGCAATTTGTAAACATGATAAAATAGGAAGATCATCACATCATAGATAGATGACAACAAATGGCACTGTTAAACTTCATACTCACTACATTGATACAAAAATCAGTGTGCTTGTAGGAAAAGTAAGTGTAGGTCTGTGGTCTATATCAGGGTCATAACTAGGTGTGTGCCAGCGGTGCCTGGCACACAGCGCACATGCACTGTGGGTGCAGTACCGCTGGCAACACCCATAGTTCATCTCCACAATGTGTGTCCGCAGTAGTTAGCTACTACAGTGGTTGCTTCTTATACTCTTTCTCTGTCTTCCAGCGCATTGCTGCTCTTGCAGTGTGTACTGTTATGCCTGTCCCATTGCCGGAGCTTACAGTACAGCTTGACCGTCACCTCCCACCCGAACAGAGGTCACTGTGAGCTGCGGGCAGCAATACTCGATCCCAATCCCCCATCGCCGGATCAGAAGTCACTGTGAGCCACGGGCAGCAATGCCCGATCCCAATCCCCCGCTGCCGGATCAAAAGTCACTGTGAGCCTCGGGCAGCAATGTCCGATCCCAATCCCCCACCGCCAGAATAGAAGTCACTGTGAGCCTCAGGCAGCAATGCCCAATTCCAATCCCCTGCCGCCAGAATAGAAGTCACTGTGAGCCGTGGGCAGCAAAGCCCGATCCCAATCCCATGCTGCTGGATCAGAAGTCACTGTGAGCCGCAGGGAGCAATATCCAATCCCAAACCGCTGCCACTGGTATAGAAGTTACTGTGAGCCGCGGTCAGCAATGCCCAATCTCACCCCTCCACCGCTGCCACTGCCGCAGCCGGAACTTAGTTTGCAGTGCAGCCCAGACGCCCCCTTTCCCTTCTCTGCAGACTACACTGACAGCGAGCAGCGGGCAGTAATGCCCGATCCTCATGCTATCCCCCTCCATTGCTTCCAGAGTTTACATTGCACTAAGCCATGGGCAGTAATGCCCCCCCCCCCCCAGCAAAAAGCAGGACAGATCTTACAGCTCCAAATCTCTCCTAACTGGAAAATAGCTACAAGAAAAGCTGTCTTCCAGGAGAGGAAAACTAACTCTGCAGAATCCAAGATCATAAGGAGGATGCTGTTATCTCCAGGCTCCCAAGGAGTTATTGGAGGGATTTATAGAGATTTAATATGCATCACCCACCCAGGCCGTAACTAGGTGTGGGCGGACCATCTGCATGCACCCCGATTGGCCACCACCAGCTGCAGTGTTGCCCAGAGCAACACCTCCTCCCATCAGGGAGCCTTGCAGGGGATGCTGGGAGCTGGGCAGGGGAAGCTCAAAGTACAGAGTCGCGGCAGCGGCACAGTTAAAGCCATCTCCAATACAGGGACATCCCCCTGCTGCTGCCATGGCTGCCTGCACTCCAGCCATCATCACATAGGTACCGCTGTGTTTGTCTCTCCCCTCTCTCCCTCTCTCTCTTCTCCCCCCTCCTACCCATCTCTCTGTCTCTATCCACTACTCTTTGTCTCTCTACTTGTCACCTTTCTTTCTTTTTCCTTCCCAACGCTATCTCTCTTTCTCTCTCTCCCTCTCTCTCTCATGACTCTACCTGGTGTAATGTATAAAAGGGGACTCTACCTACCATAATGTGTAAAAGGGGACTCTACTTGCCATAATGTGTGAAAGGGAGTTCTGCCTGCCCTAATGTGTGAAAGGGAACTCTACCTGCCATAATGTGTAAAAGGGGACTCTACCTGGCGTAATGTGTGATAGGGGCTCTACCTGGTATAATGTGTCATAGGGGCTCTAACTGGAGTAATCTGTAAAATGGGGCTCTACCTGGCATAATGTGTGATAGGGGCTTTACCTGGTGTAATGTATAAAAGGGGCTCTACCTGGTGTAATTTGTAAAAGGAGCTCTACCTGGTGTAATGTGTAAAAGGGGGCTCTACCTGGTATAATGTGTAAAAGGGGTTCTACCTGGTGTAATGTGTGACATGGGCTCTAACAGGTGTAATGTGTGTAATTTTCGCTACTGTGCAGCGCAATTTGAATAATGAAGACTACTGTGCAGCGTAATATGAATTGGTATTAGTGTGTGGTCATGCCCCTTCCCCATCAAGTCACACCCCTCTATTTTTGATGCGAGCTCTGTCCCTATTTTGTATATGAGGGGTGCCAATGCTGTTTCTTGCACACAGCACTAAAATGTCTAGTTACGGCACTGGTCTATATAGTGACCTAACAAAGGCTTTTTTCCAGCATTTTTATAATATATGTCTTAATATATTTCTGTGGATAATTTGTGACCAACTGTATGTCAGGAACATTTGTACAGGCACTATTCTCAGAATTGTGCCTGGCCCCTTCATACAATACACCATCGACTGACGAAGCCGCCCTCGGTGAAACGTGCACGTAGGAGGTATTACCTGGCCATCAGACCAACTATGGAAAGATATAAAGCATGCGAATACTAGCAGCCTCAGTTATTCTTTCATCCGCTACACAAGAATCCGATTAAGGAAAGTACAATGTCTTCTTATCTCATCTCATATTTTGTACTTATGGAGACTGCATTTCATCCTTTCATATTAATTTTTGGTTTTTAAATTGAAACTGGAAAATATGTTTGCTTCTATTAATACACTCTACTGGTAAATGAGCACAATTACAAATTTCCCCCTCCCCCTTTTTTCATCTCTCATGATTTATCTGCAGTACCCGCTCACTGGCCATTCGATGCTTTGATTATTCAAAGTATGATGGTGATAAGCAGCAGTACAGTACATGATATTTCTTTAAGAGACCTTTTCACCTTCCAGACTACATCTGAATTTGGAGTTCTTGGTGATTAGACGGAATCTATTGCTTTTCCCCTCCTTTCCCTCCTCCCCTATCATGTCTAGCCTTCCTTACTTTGATAGCTGTTCAGTGCTCTCTCATCGGTCATTAAACTAATTACAGCATGGTTACCGTTAGCAACCGACAGCAGAAGCACCTATCACTTTCTTCTTGTTATTGTTTATACTCGCTCACTTACCATTGGATGTTCCAGTGGTATATGATATGATATTGAGAAGCAGCGGTGCAATCCACCCCTAAAGTGAGGCACCAACTTAATATTGCACTCGCTCACTGGCTATTCGATGTTTCAATCATTGGTAGTCTGAAGGTGAGAAGCAGTGGTGTACAATATCATTCTATTTAGATTCTATTACACTTATTTCTATTTAGTTCCAGTTTTTTAATGTCATGAGGATGGAATAATATGCTAGTAGCAATACTATATGTAACTGTACACAGCAGACTTTTGTTATAATATTATAATAATATTTTTACCAAGGGTCAATCACCTACATTGCAGTTGATTTTAGGATATGTATACATACAGTAGGTGAAACATTGTTATTACAGTGGCAAATACACCAGAGTTTGTGGTGGAGATTCACATGCTGCCATTTGTGAAGTTCAAAAGATGCTTGTAGTTTAATACTTTTTGTGCCTCGATATATATATATATATATATATATATATATATAGAACTTTTTGAGTAGACTCCAATCAATTGGGTTACATACAGTAAAGGCATAACAATTTTTGATGTTTCTAATTATATTGTTGTCTTCACTAATTAATACTGGAACAAGTGACTTTGAGAACTATAAATATAATAACATCAGTGTTTTTTATATTGTATTTACAGGGTTGTATGGAATATAATGTCCTAATGTTATAGGTGATAATCTATGCTTTTCATATATGTTTAATGTGCATTTGTGTCTAAGTGAGTCCATACATAAAAGTTAAGTTTTAAGATTTAATATTTAATAAGAGTGCCCCCACCCCCCAAAAAAAATAAAAATAAGAAGAATATTTTCTAATGGTGACTCTAGTCTCTCAGTGACACAAATTGTGAAGGTTTTGCTGTATCCTAAATGCAATCTTGCTGTTTGACCTTGGTCCTGACCTTGTTTTGTTGACTCCATCCTTGAGATTTTTTTGTGTTGCTACCTACAGTGTGTTACTAGTTCCTTTAAACTGTCCCTCTGTGTTTGCAAGATGAACAGTCTATACAACTTTGCATAAGAAAATGACAGCTAGCTCAGTAGATAACTTTAATACTACATAAAAGATGCAATAATTGGAGTTCCTGGAGATAATATAATTGGGACACTGCTTAGATTTGCTTAGGTCCTAACTTCAATCCTAGATATAATGGACATTAAATGTGACTGTATGTTCACACAGCGTGATATCATAGTTTAGACTTGCTGCTTTTTTCTTTTGCCTTATTGTAGAAATGTGCAGCTCATGTCTATTTTATGACTAGTTAATTTGAGTACCTGACTGTAGCTGAACATTTCTTATTATTCTTAAACACATTTCCATTTTCCTGCTTTTTCTCTATTCTTTGGAAATTCTCTTTTATTGTTGTATTGTTATTCATATCATAATGCAGCACTGCTACATGATAACTCCACTAATTGTATTTGCTGCTTTGATATACTTTTGTGTTTTGTATAGTGCTGTCTTGAGTTAATGCTTTTTTTAAGCTTGGTTTAACAACATAGACTGTATCTAGCTTTGTGGATAACTTTACAGTATAATACTGCAGGGCCAGCTTCAGGCATGTGCCTTAGGAGCGGCCGCGGTGGGCGCCGGCTTCCCAAGGGTGGCCGTCTGTCCTTTCAAATTAGGCACCAGTTTGTCAGCCAATCAGAGTTTGTGGACCGGCAGCGGTGGCTCTTGATTGACTGCTGGACCTTGAGCTTTGATTGGTTCATGAACCAGCACCTGATTTCATATACCCGCCCCCGCCGGAGACTGGACTGAGGGGAAGGAGAGTTGCATGCTGCACTCTCCTCCCTTCCAATACACAGCAGCATAACCCCAGCAGAGTGAGCACGGAACAGTAGCAGAAGCTAGAGACGGTGATGAACAACACAGCTGGTGTCATATGTGTATCTGGCACTGTGGTGACCCCAGTGCATACTCTGCACTGCTCACCCTATGCCCCTGGCACGATTGCCCTCAAAGGGGGGCATAGTCTAGCAAAAGGGGGCGTGGCCTTGCAGAAGTGTCCAGCATCCCCGGAGATGCTGGCTGCCCCCAGAGACTAAGCTGAGTGCAGTGCTGGCTCTTCATGTGTTACAGCCAAGTGCTGCAGGTAAATATCACACTGCAGCACTTGGCTCCTGTCACTGCAGAAAATCCAGCACTTTGGTGTTACCCCTTCCGAGGGTGACACCCGGGTGTGGGCAACATACCCCACACCCATCATTTGATGCCACTGATCTGTGTATCTGGCACTGTGAAGGCATCTGTGTATCTGGCACTGTGGGAGCATATGTGTATATGGCATTGTGGGGGCATATGTGTAACTGTCACAATAGTGGGGGCATATGTGTATCTGGCACTGTGGGGGCATCTGTGTATCTAGCAGTATGGGGGCATCTGTGTATCTGGCACTGTGTGGGCAATATGTGTATCTGGAACTGTGGGGGCATATGTGTATCTTGACATATGGGGACATATGTGTATATGGCACTATGGGGTTCATATGTGTGTCTGGCACTGCTGGGGGCATATCTGTATCTGGCAATATTGGATGCATATGTGTGTCTGGCACTGCTGGGGGCATATGTGTGTCTGGCACTACTGGGGGCATATGTGTATCTGGCACTACTGGGGGTATATGTGTATCTGACAATGCACAATTGAGGGCATATGTGTATCCGGCACTATTGGGGCATATGTGCATCTGGCACTGCACTATTGGTGGCAAATGTGTATCTGGCACTGCACTACTGGTATATATGTATCTGCCACTGCACAACTGGAGGCATATGTGTATCTGACAATATTGGGGGCATATGTGTATCTGGCACTGCTGGGGGCATATGTGTATCTGGCACTGCACTACTGGGGTCATTATGTGTATCAAGCACTATTGAGGCATATGTGTATCTAGCACTGCACTACAGGGGGCATATGTGTATCTGGCACTGCATCATTGGGAGCATATGTGTATCTGGCATTACTGGAGGCATATTTGTATCTGGCACTACTAGGGCATATGTGTATATGGCACTGCACTACTGGGGAAATATGTGTATCTAGCACTGCTGGGGGTATATGTGAATCTGGCACTGCACTATTGGGGGCATATGTGTATCTGGCACTGTCGGGGGTATATGTGTATCTGACACTGCAATACTGGGGGCATATGTGTATCTGGCACTGACAGGGGCATATGTGTTTCTGGCACTGCACTACTGGGGTCATTATGTGTAGCTGGCACTATACTGGAATGTTATGTGTATCTGTCACTCTACTGTGGTCATCTTGTGTATCTGGCACTATACTGGAATGTTTTGTGTATCTGGCACTCTACTAGGGAAAAAAAGCAACAACGCGTTTCGTCACTCTCACGTGACTTTATCGAAGGTCCCCCTTTTCGTCACGTGAGAGTGACAAAACGCGTCAGGACCCCGCCTTCTTGCACACCTGGTCCAGGTGAATACTTTGTGCAACCCGAACTGGTCTAAGCTACTACACCTTTTGACCATTCTCTGCTGCAGCCGGCTGCCATCTATTTCACCGCTGCGGCTATCAACAGCCATCCGGTGACCTCTTCAATTCATCTCTGCGGCAGAGTGTAGTGGGCACTGCAGGACTTATAGCCGAGGAGGCTCGGCTTATAAACCAGCCCACCTAAGAGGTAACTTTATCACTAACCCGGTGACTGATCTTTTACTCCGTGGAACTGCACTGCTACTTTGAATCGTCCTTACGCCAGCCATTCACAATTTGTGGAAAACGGACGTTTATGCGTTTATTACGGAACACATGGCTATTTAGCCTTTTATCACCTGAGATAGATATAGGTGTGCTCTCACTGTTTTAAATATTATATATCTTTTATTACTATTCAATGTTTTCAATTGTGAAACACTGTTATTAAATATTCCTTTATTTATTTACACATTGGCTCTCGTTTTGAACTCATTAACTCTTGGTATACAGAGCAGCCGTTGTTGCTTTTTTACTCTGTCTGTGTCGGCAAGCGCAGTATCCCATGAGTTTTTAATTTTTAATTATCAATTTACTGTGATTGAGGTGCTATACAAGTAGATTTTTCGTTTCACTCTACTAGGGACATAATGTGTATCTGGTACTCTACTCGGGTCATTATGTGTATCTAGCACTATACTGGAACATTATGTGTATCTAACACTATACTGGGGATGCTCTGTGGAAGGAGCACTACTGTGGGCATTATGTGTAAGGCTGCTAATTGTGTGCATAGAGGGGAGGGTGAAAATATATATATTTTTAAAGTTTGATTTCATAATCTAAAGTTGCAAGTCCATGCCCACTTTCCCAGGACCACACACGCCTTCATGTGTTGAGGGGGAAGGGGGGGCTTCAAAATTTCTTGTTCAGGGTGCTAGAAGGCCTGTAGCTGGCATGTAATGCTTCTTTGGTTTTTGATGTTTTAGTGTTGATCACGTACCCAAAAGCTACAGGTTAATACCTTTTGTAAGTTAGCAATATATTTTTACAGTGCAAGCACAGATGTTTTACACATATTTTGTTTTTATAATTATGTGTATTTATGGACCTTATCTATATGCAACAGTAAATAACATTCTGTGCACTACAAAATGAGCACCCACTGCAATTCACAAGAGGATAATCTTACTGTGGTAAATAGACTTACTCCTGCACAACAACATAACACCCCTGCACACCAACATGCCCCCTATTGCACAGAAATATACCCCCAATAACATTCTTCCAATGAAATCAACATGCCGCCCTCTTGCACACCAACATGCAATCTCCTGCACAACAATGGCCCTCATTCCGAGTTGATCGGTCGCAAGGCGAATTTAGCAGAGTTACACACGCTAAGCCGCCGCCTACTGGGAGTGAATCTTAGCTTCTTAAAATTGCGACCGATGTATTCGCAATATTGCGATTACTAACTACTTAGCAGTTTCAGAGTAGCTCCAGACTTACTCTGCCTGTGCGATCAGTTCAGTGCTTGTCGTTCCTGGTTGACGTCACAAACACACCCAGCGTTCGCCCAGGCACTCCCACCGTTTCTCCGGCCACTCCTGCGTTTTTTCCGGAAACGGTAGCGTTTTCAGCCACACGCCCCTGAAACGCCGTGTTTCCGCCCAGTAACACCCATTTCCTGTCAATCACATTACGATCGCCGGAGCGAAGAAAAAGCCGTGAGTAAAAATACTTTCTTCATAGTAAAGTTACTTGGCGCAGTCGCAGTGCGAACATTGCGCATGCGTACTAAGCGGATTTTCACTGCGATGCGATGAAAAATACCGAGCGAACAACTCGGAATGAGGGCCAATATTCCCTCACTTGCACAACAAGTTATGCTTTCCATTGCACACCAACATGTACAATAACATGCCCTCTTACAACAACATGCCCCTGCTGCACACCATATAAGTCCCCACATTGCACTTGCACATTGCAGTGTTGTGTCCTGTTGATAAGGATTACTATCTTCTTAGTTTTGTTACTTCCAGATGTCCTGGCTGAAGTTCCACAGCTGCCAAAGTTATTTCCATCGAGATCGACAATTACAGTACATGTCGACATTCATAATATCGACACCATAATGTTGATATCAGAATGTCAACATGGTTCAGCATGTCGACAGGCACCATGTCAACAATCTTAGCATGTCAACATGCTTACAATTTCAACATCTGAAATGTCGCCATGAAAAATTTCAACATTCTCAAAATACAGATGGTTAGGGTTAAGCGCTGCCACCATGGTTAGGGTTAGCCTACAGGGTGGACTGGGGGTTAGGATTAGACACTAGGGGTAGAGTTAGGACAGTGGTAGAATACTCACCTAAACTGTTGCTCTGTCAGACATCTATCAGAAGTAATGGTCACATGCAGGGTTGGACTGGCCCACAGGGATACAGGGGAACCCCTGGTGGTCTCCACTGCCTGTGTGCCAACAACCTCCACTAGGTAACAGATTCCAAACTGTGCACTTGAGGTATACATTATACATATGTTAAATTATACTGCAAAGAACTATGGTGTATTTTCTACAGTGAATTCCTGTTATCAACCTGGTACATTATCATATATACAATAGCAGTATTTTATATATATATATATATATATATATATATATATATTTATAAAAAGTTGGTTAAACCTAGCATGTTTGATCCACAGTCTACCAACGCAAGTATAAAAGCTTTTCTGAGACTCACTCAGGGTGAGACGAGCTTGCACCATGACCTGCCCCACTATGACAACCTGTCTTCACAACAAAGGACAGCCCTAAGCGGTTTAATAAAGAATGACAGGTTTGTCATATGTCTAGCTGACAAGGGGGTGCGGTCGTGGTGCAGGATTGGTGTGCTTATGATGCAGAAATTCTTCGTCAGTTGTCCAATCCAAATACTTATTTAAAGCTTTGTACAAATCATATGTTTGAGATTATGAAACAGGTTGATCTCCTGATCAAACAAGCTGTTGTCGTGTTGGTTGGGCAGCAGTATTGCCGGCTATTTGAGTGTTGACAATCCAGTGTGTCCAAACATGTACACGCTACCCAAGTTGCATAAATGTTTAGCTGACCCACCCGGCCGTCCAATCATCTTGGTGAGGGGTTCGGTGTTGCAGCCATTAGAAATCTTTGTTGATACATTTTTGCAGCTTTTGGTAACTAGATACCTAGCTATATCAGAGACACTCCAGATTTTCTTGATAAGATCTGGTCTCTGGGTGTGATACCTGATAATGGTTGGTTGGCAACCATGGATATACAATCGTTATATACTGTGATTCCACATGACACATGCCTACTGGCAATGAAAGAAGCATTAGTTGACAGTATCCATGAGGGTCCACCAATTGAATTCTTGTTGGAATTAGCAAGCATGGTGTTAAAGAAGAATCATTGTATGTATGGAAAGGACTTTTATGTCCAATTAAACGGGACCGCAATAAGTTTCAATCTGGCACCGTCTTAAGCAAACCGTTATATGCATAAATATGAGACTGTTGCTATTTTTTTGGTTGTTTTATCATAGACATATTTTTGATATGACTTGGCACTGACATTGAGTTCTATGAGATGGTAACATATCTGAATACCCTCAGCAGTCCTATTCATTTTACATATACCATTGATCAAAATAAGATACATTTTCTTTATGTGACAGTTTTTAGACATAACGGGTTGTTGGAGTCTAACCTGTATAAAAAAGAGACTGATCACAATACTCTCTTACAGGCTACTAGCCATCACCCAACACACCTCTAGGAAAGTTTGCCAATTACGCAATTTATGCGTGTGATACACAACAATACAACAGCTGAGGCAACTGAGCAACAGATTGTACAGATGAGAGAGAAATTACTTGAGCGCGGATATACAACTAGAACTATTATGTGATGCTTGAAAAAAAGCAAGGTACAGGCACTCACAAAATACCGAGCGATTGTCATCTGGCCTAGATACAAACTGAATGATTTTCACAACTACACATGATGTGGCATCAGCTCATTCACAAAAAGTGATATGCAAGCATTGGGCTATAATCACCAGTGATCCAAGTTTTAAGGGGGTGAGCAAATGACCCCTGTTATGTGCATACAGGCGTGGCAAGAATCTTCCACAGATGCTTATGCGCCCCACTTTGCAACTGATGGGGGCAAGTGAGACAGGGTTACCCACTGTGAAGAATGGATGCTATTGATGTCCAAAATTGCACGACCTGTAGATCTCTAATGGTTGGACAGTCTTTTGCACATCCGCATAATGGTAATCAAATTAAAATATGACATAGATTAAACTGTACAATGGACCATGTGATCTACATTATTGTGTGTCCATGTGGTTATTATTACATGGGCATGACAACAAGGAACTTTCGTGATAGGATGGCCAACCATCGGACCTCCATTAGGGCAGCTTTAATGATGGGAACATCAGATAAACCTATGGCAAAACACATCATAGCTAGTGGACATACAATCTCCAGTTTGAGGTATATATTAATTAGTGATGAGCGGGTTCGGTTCGTCGGGATCCGAACCCCCCCGAACTTCACCCTTTTTACACGGGTCTGAGGCAGACTCAGATCCTCCCACCTTGCTCGGTTAACCCGAGTGCGCCCGAACGTCATCATCCCGTGGTCGGATTCTCGCGAGATTCGTATTCTATATAAGGAGCCGCGCGTCGCCGCCATTTTTCATTCGTGCATTGGAGATGATCGTGAGAGGACATGGCTGGCATCCTCTCAGTTTCTATGTTCAGTGGGCTGCAAATTGTGCTGCAAATACTGTATCTGTGCTCAGTGTGCTGCAAATATCTGTGCTCAGTGTGCTGCAAGTGCAAATATCTACGTTCTCTGCCTGAAAAACGCTCCATATCTGACTGTGCTCAGTGTGCTGCAAATATCTGTGCTCAGTGTGCTAATTGCTTTATTGTGGGGACTGGGGACCAGCAGTATTATATAGTAGGAGGATAGTGCAAAGTTTTGCTGACCAGTGACCAGTGACCACCAGTATTAAACGTTCTCTGCCTGAAAAACGCTCCATATCTGTGCTGCATTGTATTATATAGTAGGAGGACAGTGCAGAATTTTGCTGACCACCAGTATAACTATATATATACCAGTACGGTACAGTAGTCCACTGCTCTACCTACCTCTGTGTCGTCAAGTATACTATCCATCCATACCTGTGGTGCATTTCAGTTTTGCACAGTTTGCTGACCACCAGTATATACTATATAGCAGTACGGTACAGAAGGCCACTGCTCTACCTACCTCTGTGTCAACAAGTATACTATCCATCCATACCTGTGGTGCATTTCAGTTTTGAACAGTTTGCTGACCACCAGTATATACTATATAGCAGTACGGTACAGAAGGCCACTGCTCTACCTACCTCTGTGTCGTCAAGTATACTATCCATCCATACCTGTGGTGCATTTCAGTTTTGCACAGTTTGCTGACCACCAGTATATACTATATAGCAGTACGGTACAGAAGGCCACTGCTCTACCTACCTCTGTGTCGTCAAGTATACTATCCATCCATACCTGTGGTGCATTTCAGTTTTGCACAGTTTGCTGTCCACCAGTATATAATATATAGCAGTACGGTACAGTAGGCCACTGCTCTACCTACCTCTGTGTCGTCAAGTATACTATCCATCCATACCTGTGGTGCATTTCAGTTTTGCACAGTTTGCTGACCACCAGTTTATACTATATAGCAGTACGGTACAGTAGGCCACTGCTCTACCTACCTCTGTGTCGTCAAGTATACTATCCATCCATACCTGTGGTGCATTTCAGTTTTGCACAGTTTGCTGACCACCAGTATATACTATATAGCAGTACGGTACAGAAGGCCACTGCTCTACCTACCTCTGTGTCGTCAAGTATACTATCCATCCATACCTGTGGTGCATTTCAGTTTTGCACAGTTTGCTGTCCACCAGTATATAATATATAGCAGTACGGTACAGTAGGCCACTGCTCTACCTACCTCTATGTCGTCAAGTATACTATCCATCCATACCTGTGGTGCATTTCAGTTTTGCACAGTTTGCTGACCACCAGTTTATACTATATAGCAGTACGGTACAGTAGGCCACTGCTCTACCTACCTCTGTGTCGTCAAGTATACTATCCATCCATACCTGTGGTGCATTTCAGTTTTGCACAGTTTGCTGACCACCAGTATATAATATATAGCAGTACGGTACAGTAGGCCACTGCTCTACCTACATCTGTGTCGTCAAGTAAACTATCCATCCATACCTGTGGTGCATTTCAGTTTTGCACAGTTTGCTGACCACCAGTATATACTATATAGCAGTACGGTACAGTAGGCCACTGCTCTACCTACCTCTGTGTCGTCAAGTATACTATCCATCCATACCTGTGGTGCATTTCAGTTTTGCACAGTTTGCTGTCCACCAGTATATAATATATAGCAGTACGGTACAGTAGGCCACTGCTCTACCTACCTCTGTGTCGTCAAGTATACTATCCATCCATACCTGTGGTGCATTTCAGTTTTGCACAGTTTGCTGACCACCAGTTTATACTATATAGCAGTACGGTACAGTAGGCCACTGCTCTACCTACCTCTGTGTCGTCAAGTATACTATCCATCCATACCTTTGGTGCATTTCAGTTTTGCACAGTTTGCTGACCACCAGTATATACTATATAGCAGTACGGTACAGTAGGCCACTGCTCTACCTACCTCTGTGTCGTCAAGTATACTATCCATCCATACCTGTGGTGCATTTCAGTTGTGCGCAGTATATATAGTAGTAGGCCATTGCTTTTGATATATTACTGGCATATAATTCCACACATTAAAAAATGGAGAACAAAAATGTGGAGGGTAAAATAGGGAAAGATCAAGATCCACTTCCACCTCGTGCTGAAGCTGCTGTCACTAGTCATGGCCGAGACGATGAAATGCCATCAACGTCGTCTGCCAAGGCCGATGCCCAATGTCATAGTAGAGAGCATGTAAAATCCCAAAAAATAAAGCTCAGTAAAATGATCCAAAAATCTAAATCAAAATCATCTGAGGAGAAGCGTAAACTTGCCAATGTGCCATTTACGACACGGAGTGGCAAGGAACGGCTGAGGCCCTGGCCTATGTTCAAGGCTAGTGGTTCAGCTTCACCTGAGGATGGAAGCACTCATCCTCCTGCTAGAAAACTTAAAAGAGTTAAGATGACAAAAGCACAGCAAAGAACTGTGCGTTCTTCTAAGTCACAAATCCCCAAGGAGAGTCCAATTGTGTCGGTTGCGATGCCTGACCTTCCCAACACTGGACGGGAAGAGGTTGCGCCTTCCACCATTTGCATGCCCCCTGCAAGTGCTGGAAGGAGCACCCGCAGTCCAGTTCCTGATAGTCAAATTGAAGATATCACTGTTGAAGTAAACCAGGATGAGGATATGGGTGTTGCTGGCGCTGGGGAGGAAATTGACAAGGAGGATTCTGATGGTGAGGTGGTTTGTTTAAGTCAGGCACCCGGGGAGACACCTGTTGTCTGTTGGACGAATATGGCCATTGACATGCCTGATCAAAATACAAAAAAAAATCACCTCTTCGGTGTGGAATTATTTCAACAGATATGCGGACAACTGGTGTCAAGCCGTGTGTTGCCTTTGTCAAGCTGTAATAAGTAGGGGTAAGGACGTTAACAACCTAGGAACATCCTCCCTTATACGTCACCTGGACCGCATTCATCAGAAGTCAGTGACAAGTTCAAAAACTTCGGATGACAGCGGAAGCAGTCCACTGACCACTAAATCCCTTCCTCTTGTAACCAAGCTCCTGCAAACCACACCACCAACTCCCTCAGTGTCAATTTCCTCCTTACACAGGAAAGCCAATAGTCCTGCAGGCCATGTCACTGTCAAGTCTGACGAGTCGTCTCCTGCCTGGGATTCCTCCGATGCATCCTTGAGTGTAACGCCTACTGCTGCTGGCGCTGCTGTTGTTGCTGCTGGGAGTCGATCGTCATCCCAGAGGGGAAGTCGGAAGACCACTTGTACTACTTCCAGTAAGCAATTGACTGTCCAACAGTCCTTTGCGAGGAAGATGAAATATCACAGCAGTCATCCTGCTGCAAAGCGGATAACTCAGGCCTTGGCAGCCTGGATGGTGAGAAACGTGTTTCCGGTATCCACCGTTAATTCACAGGGAACTAGAGACTTGATTGAGGTACTGTGTCCTCGGTACCAAATACCATCTAGGTTCCATTTCTCTAGGCAGGCGATACCGAAAATGTACGCAAACGTCAGAAAAAGAGTCACCAGTGTCCTAAAAAATGCAGTTGTACCCAATGTCCACTTAACCACGGACATGTGGACAAGTGGAGCAGGGCAGACTCAGGACTATATGACTGTGACAGCCTACTGGGTAGATGTATTGCCTCCCGCAGCAAGAACAGCAGCGGCGGCACCAGTAGCAGCATCTCGCAAACGCCAACTCGTTCCTAGGCAGGCTAAGCTTTGTATCACCGCTTTCCATAAGAGGCACAGCTGACAACCTCTTACGAAAACTGAGGAACATCATCGCAGAATGGCTTACCCCAATTGGATTCTCCTGGGGATTTGTGACATCGGACAACGCCACCAATATTGTGCGTGCATTACATCTGGGCAAATTCCAGCACGTCCCATGCTTTGCACATACATTGAATTTGGTGGTGCAGAATTATTTAAAAAACGACAGGGGCGTGCAAGAGATGCTGTCGGTGGCCCGAAGAATTGCGGGCCGCTTTCGGCATTCAGCCACCGCGTGCCGATGACTGGAGCACCAGCAAACAGTCCTGAACCTGCCCTGCCATCATCTGAAGCAAGAGGTGGTAACGAGGTGGAATTCAACCCTCTATATGCTTCAGAGGATGGAGGAGCAGCAAAAGGCCATTCAAACCTATACGTCTGCCTACGATATAGGCAAAGGAGAGGGAATGCACCCGACTCAAGTGCAGTGGAGAATGATTTCAACGTTTGCAAGGTTCTGCAACCCTTTGAACTTGCCACACGTGAAGTCAGTTCAGACACTGCCAGCCTGAGTCAGGTCATTCCCCTCATCACGCTTTTGCAGAAGAAGCTGGAGACATTGAAGGAGGAGCTAAAACAGAGCGATTCCGCTAGGCATGTGGGACTTGTGGATGGAGCCCTTAATTCGCTTAACCAGGATTCACGGGTGGTCAATCTGTTGAAATCAGAGCACTACATTTTGGCCACAGTGCTCGATCCTAGATTTAAAACCTACGTTGTATCTCTCTTTCTGGCAGACACAAGTCTGCAGAGGTTCGAAGACCTGCTGGTGAGAAAATTGTCAAGTCAAGCGGAACGTGACCCATCAACAGCTCCTCCTTCACATTCTCCCGCAACAGGGGGTGCGAGGAAAAGGCTAAGAATTCCGAGCCCACCCGTTGACAGTGATGCAGGGCAGTCTGGAGCGAGTGCTGACATCTGGTCCGGACTGAAGGACCTGCCAACGATTACTGACATGTCGTCTACTGTCACTGCATATGATTCTGTCACCATTGAAAGAATGGTGGATGATTATATGAGTGACCGCATCCAAGTAGGCACGTCAGACAGTCCGTACGTATACTGGCAGGAAAAAGAGGCAATTTGGAGGCCCTTGCACAAACTGGCTTTATTTTACCTAAGTTGCCCTCCCTCCGGTGTGTACTCCGAAAGAGTGTTTAGTGCAGCCACTCACCTTGTCAGCAATCGGCGTACGAGGTTACTTCCAGAAAATGTGGAGAAGATGATGTTCATCAAAATGAATTATAATCAATTACTCCGTGGAGACATTCACCAGCAATTGCCTCCAGAAAGTACACAGGGACCTGAGATGGTGGATTCTAGTGGGGACGAATTAATAATCTGTGAGGAGGGGGATGTACACAGTGAAAGGGGTGAGAAATCGGATGATGAGGAGGAGGTGGACATCTTGCCTCTGTAGAGCCAGTTTGTGCAAGGAGAGATTGATTGCTTCTTTTTTGGTGGGGGCCCAAACCAACCAGTCATTTCAGTCACAGTTGTGTGGCAGACCCTGTCGCTGAAATGATGGGTTTGTTAAAGTGTGCATGTCCTGTTTATACAACATAAGGGTGGGTGGGAGGTGGGTGGGAGGGCCCAAGGACAATTCCATCTTGCACCTCTTTTTTCTTTCATTTTTCTTTGCATCATGTGCTGTTTGGGGACTATTTTTTGAAGTGCCATCCTGCCTGACACTGCAGTGCCACTCCTAGATGGGACAGGTGTTTGTGTCGGCCACTTGTGTCGCTTAGCTTAGCCATCCAGCGACTTTGGTGCACCTCTTTTTTTGTTGGCATCATGTGCTGTTTGGGGACTATTTTTTAAATCTGCCATCCTGTCTGACACTGCAGTGCCACTCCTAGATGGGCCAGGTGTTTGTGTCGGCCACTTGGGTCGCTTAGCTTAGTCACACAGCTACCATATTGCGCCTCTTTTTTTCTTTGCATCATGTGCTGTTTGGGGACTATTTTTTTGAAGTGCCATCCTGTCTGACACTGCAGTGCCACTCCTAGATGGGCCAGGTATTTGTGTCGGCCACTTGGGTCGCTTAGCTTAGCCATCCAGCGACCTTGGTGCACCTCTTTTTTTCTTTGCATGATGTGCTGTTTGGGGACTATTTTTTAAATCTGCCATCCTCTCTGACACTGCAGTGCCACTCCTAGATGGGCCAGGTGTTTGTGTCGGCCACTTGGGTCGCTGTTATGATTCCAGTACTTCTGACCGGAGGAGATCTAATGACAATGGCCAGAGTACTGGAAGGGGAATGCTGGTTACGGGAGCTAGAAAGACTAGTTGCCCCTGGCGCCCTAACTCTATTGTCTCACCCGTGCTATCGAAAATCCCTTGCGAGACTATGGTTTCTTGAGCCCCTGGCAGCCACGTTTGAAAGGCGGATTATGTCTGCCCAACTCCGGTGCCCCCCGGTCTTAGTGAGAGACAAAGGGAAATCCGAGACAGGATGATGACAAGAGGACCTCTGACTGACAACAGGCCAGGGGCAACAAGCTAACTAACCAAACCAGAAGTATGCGCGGAAAAACCGCCAGATAAAAGGACAACCAAAATCCACTAGTCCGTTACTCCTACCCAGCACCGCTGGATACCAGAGTGGATCTGTGGGAGCGGAATCCTCCGCAAAAGCTCCGAAACACAAATAATAAATAATAAGTAATAAAGCGGCCAAGCCGCAACACACGGCTACGCCGTGACTCACGAACACCACTGGATGTTTAAAGGTGCTCAGTCAGGACTCCAGGAACAGATGACGACTTCCGAGTACAGGACAACTGAGGACAGGAACGACCGGGTACAGCAGGACTGGAAACACTCTCAGCAAACAGATACAACATGCAGGAAGCTATTACCGGCGTCTGTGAGAAGCCCTGGAAGTGTACTTAACAGGGAGTCCTCCAATCAGCTGTTCAGAGGCTGATTGGATTAAATGCCGTGCAGCTGCCTTGCTGCACGGCCAGGAAACAGCTGCCCTATTAATTTAAATGGACCCAGCAACGGGGAACGCGGTCCGCCAGTGGCGTCCCCGTTGCTAGGGTCCGTGCGGCTCCGTGCGCCCGGCGTCTAGCGTTGCCAGGGAGCCGGCGGCTGTACGCGCACAGCGTCCCTGGTTGCTAGGCGCCGGGCCGCACCGACGAGCGGACCCCGGCGCCTAACAGTACCCCCCCCTTGAGGAGGGGTCAAGGAACCCCTAAAGCCAGGTTTCCAAGGAAATTCCCGAAAAAATGCCCTCTTGAGCCTCGGGGCATGGAGATCCTTATCCCGGACCCAAGACCTTTCCTCTGGACCATAGCCCTTTCAGTGCACCAGAAAATAAAGCCGACCCCGGGACAATTTGGAATCGAGAACCTTCTCCACCAAGAACTCCTGATGTCCCTGTACATCTACTGGTGATTTCCCCTGAGAGATCTTCCGAGGAAACCTACTGGAAGAAACGTATGGTTTCAACAGGGAGCAATGGAACGTATTTCCGATTCGGAGAGCTCTTGGTAAACGTAACCGGAAAGCAACTGGATTGATTTTTTTTATAATATGAAATGGTCCAATAAATTTGGGGCCCAATCTAGCTGAGGTTTGTCGAAGTCTAATGTTACGAGTCGACAACCATACCCTGTCTCCCACCTTAAAAGTGCAAGGACGCCGGAGCCTGTCAGAAAACTTTTTCTCTCGAAATGCCGCTTTTCTGAGAGCAAGGTGCACTTTTTTCCAAATGACTCTGAGATGAGAGGTTAAGGTTAGCGAGGAAACAGAGGAATGTTGAAAAAAAGAATTAGCTCTGGGGTGAAAACCAAAAACTGAAAAGAATGGAGACACATTAGTGGAGGAATGACAAGAATTGTTGTAAGCAAACTCCGCCAAAGGAAGAAACTCGGACCAATCATTCTGGAGTTTGGCTGAGTACAAACGCAAATACTGTTTTAATGATTGATTAACTCGCTCGGTCTGCCCGTTGGATTGGGGATGATAGCCGGATGTTAAAGACAATTTCATCTTTAATGAGGCACAAAAAGACTTCCAGAATTGTGCAATGAATTGTGGACCCCGATCAGAAACAATATCAGTGGGCAACCCATGAAGTCTGAAAACATGGCGGAGAAACAAAACAACCAATCCCTGGGCAGATGGCAGTCGGGGAAGAGCAATGAAATGGGCCATCTTGCTAAAACGGTCCACTACCACCCATATGACTCGGAATCCGGCTGACAGAGGGAGGTCTACCACAAAATCCATGGAAATATGAGACCATGGCCTGATAGGAACATTTAAGGGCATAAGTTGCCCGATAGGCAAGGAACGGGGAACCTTATGCTGTGCACAGACCTGACAAGAAAAAACAAACTCCTTAATGTCTTTAGAAAGACCAGGCCACCATACTGAGCGGGAGACTAATTCCAAAGTCTTAGAGATCCCCGGATGCCCGGCAACTTTGCTATCATGAAACTCAGTCAAAACAGTAGCTCTCAAAAATTCAGGGACGTAAAGACGACCAGCAGGAGTATTTCCAGGAGCTTGATGTTGAAGCTGCTTTAACTGGGTAAACAAATCTTGTGTGAGGCCTGCCCAAATGACCGAAGACGGAAGTATGGGAGTAACAGGACTGTTATTATGAACTGGAAGAAAACTGCGTGACAGGGCATCCGCCTTGGTATTCTTGGAACCTGGCCTAAAAGTGATAATAAACTTGAAACGAGTAAAAAATAAAGCCCAACGAGCCTGCCGGGCATTCAGCCGCTTAGCTGATTCGATGTACTGAAGATTTTTGTGGTCAGTCAATACTGAAATGGTATGTGTTGCTCCCTCAAGCCAATGCCTCCACTCCTCGAAAGCCCATTTAATAGCCAGTAACTCCCGGTTACCAACATCGTAGTTGGATTCAGCAGATGAGAATTTCCTGGACATAAAGGCACAAGGATGTAGTTCAAGAGAGTCCGGATCCTTCTGAGATAGGATAGCCCCCACTCCAACCTCCGAGGCATCAACCTCAACAATGAAGGGCAATTCTGGGTTGGGATGTCTGAGGACTGGAGCTGAGACAAAAGCTTGTTTCAAGGCCTGAAAGGATAACTCAGCTTCACGTGACCAGTTGGTAGGATCCGCTCCCTTCTTAGTCAGTGCCACAATGGGAGCAACCAGGTCGGAAAAAGAATGAATAAATCTTCTATAATAATTTGCAAACCCTAAAAAGCGCTGAATTGCTTTTAAGTTGGTGGGTTGCGCCCAACTAAGGATGGCTTGGAGCTTCTTAGGTTCCATACAGAATCCCCGAGGGGAAATAATGTACCCTAAAAAGGATACCTCCGTGACATGAAACTCACACTTCTCCAGCTTGCCATATAGGTGATTTTCACGTAATTTTTGAAGAACCTGACGCACCTGGGTAACATGTTGTTCAATTGAGTCAGAATAGATCAGGATGTCGTCTAAGTAAACGACCACGAATCTTCCTAGAAAATCACGGAGCACATCGTTAATGAGATCCTGGAAAACTGCCGGAGCGTTAGACAAGCCAAACGGCATCACCAGATACTCGTAGTGACCCGACTGAGTACTGAAAGCCGTCTTCCACTCATCTCCCGACTTGATTCGGATGAGGTTATACGCTGCCCTCAGGTCAATTTTAGAAAAAATCACAGCCGAACGCAGCTGATCAAAGAGGACAGAAATCAGCGGCAGAGGGTAAGTATTTTTAACTGAGATCTTATTCAGGGCTCTAAAGTCAATGCAAGGTCTGAGTGATCCATCTTTTTTCTCCACAAAGAAGAAGCCTGCACTTAAAGGGGATTTAGATGGCCTGATAAATCCTTTCCCTAGGCTCTCCTTAACATACTCATTCATGGCCGCAGTTTCTGGCCCGGATAATGCATATAACCTTCCCTTGGGCAATGTGGCACCAGGAATTAGCTCAATAGCACAATCATAAGGCCGATGGGGAGGCAGAATGTCCGCATTGCCCTTGGAAAACACATCAACAAAGTCCTGGTATTCCACGGGAATGAGTTCGGGAATGGCAGCAGCTATTCTGACGGGAAACGTAATACATTCCTTATTACAGATGGTACCCCATTGTGAAATCTCCCCCGACTGCCAATCAATGATGGGATTATGAATGGCCAGCCAAGGGTGACCCAGAACCACTGGAACTGCTGGGCAATGGGTAAGGAAAAACTCGATCTTTTCGGAATGAAGAGCTCCTACCGTAAGTAGTATAGGGGGTGTACGGAGGGAAATAACCCCATTGGACAAGGGACTCCCATCTAAACCATGCATGGTGATACACCTACCCAAGGCTAACTGAGGAATACCTAAGGCTTTGGCCCACGTTAAGTCCATAAAGTTCCCTGCAGCTCCACTGTCAACAAAAGCCGACACCGAAGAACTGAGGCTGCCAAAGGAAACTTCAGCTGGGACTAAAAGGGAGTTATTCGAGGAGATAAGCTGCAGACCAAAGTGAACCCCCTCACAATTCACTTGGTCGAGGCGTTTCCCGACTTGTTCGGACAATTACGGGCAAAATGTCCCTTACCCCCACAGTACAAACAAAGACCAGAGTTTTGCCTTCTGGCTCTTTCTTCTGGAGACAGCCGGGAGAGACCCATCTGAATGGGCTCCTCTATGTCCTCAGGAATGGAAAATACACATGGAGTAGACCTGACAGGTTCTCCTTTTTCAGCCCTCCGCTCTCTGAGATGACGATCAATCTTAATAGAAAGCTCCATGAGTTTATCGAGAGTCTCAGGAGCGGGATACTGAAGGAGACTGTCTTTTATAGACTCAGATAAGCCGAGGCGAAACTGACTGTGCAGGGCTGGGTCATTCCAGCCACAGTCGTTCGACCAACGGCGAAATTCTGTACAATAAACCTCTGCAGGATTTCTACCCTGTCTGAGAGCGCGTAACTGACTCTCAGCGGATGCCTCTCTATCAGGGTCATCATACAAAAGCCCTAAAGACCCCAAAAAGGCGTCTACTGACAACAATGCCGGATCCTCTGCTTTTAAACCAAAAGCCCAGGTCTGAGGATCCCCCTGGAGCAAAGAAATAATAATTCCGACCCGCTGAGATTCAGTACCTGAGGAGATCGGTTTTAACGAAAATAAAGTTTACAGGATTCTTTAAAATTAAAAAACTCCTTCCTATCACCAGAAAAACGGTCAGGCAAGTGCATTTTTGGTTCAGGGACTACCCTCGGGGAAGTTCGTAAAAGATCTTCCTGCGACTTCACCCGAAGGGAAAGATCCTGAACCATCTGAGTAAGTTCTTGAATCTGGCTGACTAGGAGTTGGCCAGGATTTGGCCCTAAACCAGTGGGATTCATGAGGCCGATAACTCTTACAAAACTGAATAAGGAAAAAATCAAACCCTGTTTAATTTTAAGTTTTGGTTTGGCCGGTAATAATGTTATGATTCCAGTACTTCTGACCGGAGGAGATCTAATGACAATGGCCAGAGTACTGGAAGGGGAATGCTGGTTACGGGAGCTAGAAAGACTAGTTGCCCCTGGCGCCCTAACTCTATTGTCTCACCCGTGCTATCGAAAATCCCTTGCGAGACTATGGTTTCTTGAGCCCCTGGCAGCCACGTTTGAAAGGCGGATTATGTCTGCCCAACTCCGGTGCCCCCCGGTCTTAGTGAGAGACAAAGGGAAATCCGAGGCAGGATGATGACAAGAGGACCTCTGACTGACAACAGGCCAGGGGCAACTAGCTAACTAACCAAACCAGAAGTATGCGCGGAAAAACCGCCAGATAAAAGGACAACCAAAATCCACTAGTCCGTTACTCCTACCCAGCACCGCTGGATACCAGAGTGGATCTGTGGGAGCGGAATCCTCCGCAAAAGCTCCGAAACACAAATAATAAATAATAAGTAATAAAGCGGCCAAGCCGCAACACACGGCTACGCCGTGACTCACGAACACCACTGGATGTTTAAAGGTGCTCAGTCAGGACTCCAGGAACAGATGACGACTTCCGAGTACAGGACAACTGAGGACAGGAACGACCGGGTACAGCAGGACTGGAAACACTCTCAGCAAACAGATACAGCATGCAGGAAGCTATTACCGGCGTCTGTGAGAAGCCCTGGAAGTATACTTAACAGGGAGTCCTCCAATCAGCTGTTCAGAGACTGATTGGATTAAATGCCGTGCAGCTGCCTTGCTGCACGGCCAGGAAACAGGTGTCTAGCGTTGCCAGGGAGCCGGCGGCTGTACGCGCACGGCGTCCCTGGTTGCTAGGCACCGGGCCGCATCGACGAGCGGACCCCGGCGCCTAACAGTCGCTTAGCTTAGTCACACAGCTACCTCATTGCGCCTCTTTTTTTCTTTGCATCATGTGCTGTTTGGGGACAATTTTTTTGAAGTGCCATCCTGCCTGACACTGCAGTGCCACTCCTAGATGGGCCAGGTGTTTGTGTCGGCCACTTGGGTAGCTTAGCTTAGTCATCCAACGACCTCGGTGCAAATTTTAGGACTAAAAATAATATTGTGAGGTGTGAGGTGTTCAGAATAGACTGAAAATGAGTGGAAATTATGGTTATTGAGATTAATAATACTATGGGATCAAAATGACCCTCAAATTCTATGATTTAAGCTGTTTTTGAGGGTTTTTTGTAAAAAAAACACCCGAATCCAAAACACACCCGAATCCGACAAAAAATTTTCAGGGAGGTTTTGCCAAAACGCGTCCGAATCCAAAACACTGCCTCGGAACCGAATCCAAAACCAAAACACAAAACCCAAAAAAGTTCCGGTGCACATCACTAATATTAATTGACCATATTCCAAAGTTACCACATGCAGGTGGCCGGGAGAAGCTGCTGTGACAATGTGGGGTCAAGTGAATTCATGAGCTTGATACATTGGTCCCTTGGGGACTTAATAATGTTAATCCATTTAATATATTTTTGCTATAGGGCTGCTGCAGAATTTTTTTTTTTTTTGAGTATTCAGTATATTGGTATTTCTGGTATGAATATATAGCCAATACATTTTTTTTTTAATATATTGTAGCTTGTACTTCATATTTATTATGGTGTGATTGGTGTGGAATAATATATATTGCTATTTGTTTTGATATTGTTGTTAATTATTTTGTGTTGTTTGTCTATGTGTATATATGTTTCATTTTGGTTTGATTGTGCACCCAGTATTCTGTAAACACACTCTCTGTGACCTCCTATGTATTAACTATGCCTAACTAGTGCTTATACATAGTGAATGTAACGCAATTTGCATTCCATGTATGGCCCTCATTCCGAGCTAGCCGCTTTTCGCAGCAGTGCACACGCTAAGCCGCCGCCCTCTGGGAGTGAATCTTAGCTTAGCAGAATTGCGAACGAAGTATTCGCAATATTGCGAAAAGATTTTTCTTTGCAGTTTCTGAGTAGCTCGAGACTTACTCTTCCAGTGCGATCAGTTCAGTGCCTGTCGTTCCTGGTTTGACGTCACAAACACACCAAGCGTTCGCCCAGACACTCCCCCGTTTCTCCAGCCACTCCCATGTTTTTCCCAGAAACGGCAGCATTTTTTCACACACTCCCATAAAACGGCCAGTTTCCGCCCAGAAACACCCACTTCCTGTCAATCACACTACGATCAGCAGAATGAAGAAAAAACCTTGTAATGCCGTGAGTAAAATACCAAACTTCTTAGCAAATTTACTTGGCGCAGCCGCAGTGCTAACATTGCGCATGCTCAGTTAGCGGAAAATCGCACCGATGCGAAGGAAAATAAAGAGCGAACAACTCGGAATGAGGGCCTATGTTGTTGTTTTTTGATCCAGTACTGTGTAGGGTGGTGAAGCGCATGTGATGCGCTTCCGCGTTCTACATGCAATGTGTGGGAGCTTTGGGAAAGTAGCACTATGCATCACTTCCGCTTATGCCCGGTGTATGCATTCCATGGACGGTGGAACACATGTGACTTCTGGTATTGCGGCAGCCGCGGTGAGCTGTTTGCACTGGTCCTGCGACTAGGTACTTTGTACACAATATATTATTGATGCATAGGATGATTAGTAATAATAATAATAATAATAATGTTATTTATATAGTGCTCTTTCTCCAATAGGACTCAAGGCGCTTAACAGATACATAGCATAATATAGTACAGAAAATAATGAAGTACAGAACAGATTTTCATAAAATACAGAAGCATGGAGATACTAAAAGGGACAATTATGGGAATGCTTGAGTAAAAAGGAAAGTCTTGAGTCTACTTTTGAAGAATTCTATAGCTGGGGCCTCTCGCACTGTGCGGGGAAGTGAGTTCCATAGATTCGGAGCCGCATGACTAAAAGCTCGACCCCAGATGAAGGTACTGCTAAAAGTCCTTCATCTACAGATCGCAGTAATCGAGTGGGGCAGTATGGGGTTAGTAGCTGCTTCAGGTACCTTGGGCCCTGGTCATGTAGTGCTTTGAAACTCAGTAAGCCAATCTTGAAGATGATTCGCCATCTTACAGGCAGCCAGTGAAGGGAGTAGAGTATGGGTGTTATGTGGCTAGAACGGGGCTGGTTGGTTAACAGCCTGGCAGCTGTGTTTTGCACCAGCTGTAAGCGGTGCAATTCTTTTGCTGGGAGACCAAGGTAGAGGGCATTACAGTAGTCTAATCGAGATTATACAAATGCGTGGATGACTTTTGGCAGATCATCTGAGGGAATTAAGTGCTTGATTCTGGCTATGTTCCTCAGGTGAAAGAATGAGGATTTGATTGTGGCTGATATCTGATGTTTAAGTGTCAAGCCACCATCCAGGACAACGCCAAGATTCCGCACACGATTAGTGGTTTGTAATTCCGAATCCCCGAGTGTAAGTCCAGTTGGTTGGCTATGCTGCAGTCTTGTCCTTTGATGTTGCGGCCCTATCATAAGGACCTCTGTTTTATCCGAGTTCAGTTGCAGCCAACTAGCACTCATCCACTCCTGTAGTTCAGCTAGACAGACATTTAGGGTTGCTATTGGGTTATCAGTGCCTGGAGCAAAGGACAAGTACAGTTGTGTATCATCTGCATAGCAGTGGTAGACTAGCCCATGGCGCCTGATTATTTCACCCAGCGGGAGCATGTATACTGCAAAAAACATGGGGGATAGTATAGAACCTTGTGGGACACCACATGGCAATGGCACTGGTGGTGATGAGTATAATCCAGACGATACTCTCTGTGACCTGCCTGTGAGAAATGATTTGAACCAATTTAGGACTGTGCCATCCAGTCCACAAAAATGTATCAGACACCAATCAGAAGCCCATGGTCCATGGTATCAAATGCTGCAGAGAGATCCAGAAGGATTAATATTGAACAGTCACCTCTGTCTCTTGCCGTCAGAAGATCATTTAACACACACACCAGGGCTGTTTCAGTGCTATGTCTTCTCCTGAATCCTGATTGGAATGGATCATAGATATCATGGGTTGTCAGGTGGGTTTCCAGTTGATTTGCAACCACTTTCTCAATAACCTTTCCTAGAAAAGGAAGGTTTGATACCGGTCTATAGTTGGTCATGCAGTCGGGATCTAAATTAGGTTTTTTAAGAAGAGTTCTAACAATTGCTTCCTTTAGGGGTCCAGGGTCCAGGAAATATGCCTGTCTGCAAAGAGCATTGAACAATTTTTGCAAAGACAGGACCAATTATATCCATACAACCTATTAGAAGGTTGGTCGAGGCAGGGTCCAGATCACAGGTGGTGGGACGCAAAATCCGAGCAATTTCAGCAATGTCCTTTACATCCACTGGGTGAAAGCTGGTCCATGAAGGCAGGTAGCTTATATTGGCAGGTTTTGTAGTTTGACACACATTTGATGGCACTGTGGAGATTCCAGCCCAAATGGTATATATTTTATCTGCAAAGAAGTTTGCAAACTCATTGCATCTTGCCTGGGAGAGGGTTTCATCAGTCTGCAGGCATGCTGGCTTGCAAAGCATCTCCACTGTGCGGAAAAGTTGAGCTGGCCTATTGTTTGCTGCCGTGATCTCATTTGACAGACACTGTGATTTCTTACGGGTGATTGTCGATTGATATTCTTCATTATGCTTTATTAGTTTTATTTTGTCATCCACTAGGTTAGTCTTCCTCCATAGTCTTTCCAGTCTACGCCCCCCTTTCTTGAGCTCACTAACACTGTTGTCAAACCAGGGAGCTCGACGTTGTGGTTTTACGAGGTCTTATACGCACAGGGGCGATAATATGAATTGCAGCCATAACATCCCTATTAAAATAACGGACTAGAGAACAGGGATATTCACAGGCACCCAGTATAGCAGAGAGATCCAGATTTGCTGTTAGAGCCTGGGGAGTCATACCTCTCCTTGGACGATACCTGGTCAACTCCACGGGCAGAGATTTTATTTGAGGGGTTGCAACTGAGAACCAAAGGGCGTGGTCGTCTGACCAGATGACTGGGTTTATTTTTAGGTCAGTGACTTCTAATCCAATCTGAAAGACAAGATCAAGAGTGTGACCACTTTAATGTGTGGCAGAAGGAATGACCTGTGTGAAGCCCAGACCATTCATTGTGCACAGGAGGTCTTGGCCAAGGCAAGAGAGCTCATCATCCACCCATGCATTGAAATCCCAGAGGATGAGCCATCTTTGATGTTCCAGAGCTAGGCCAGCAACAGTGTCTGCAATTTCTTGTAGAAATATCTTTCCATCTCCAGGGGGCCGGTAAATGAGAAGTACTCTGAAACCTAATCCTGTCGAACTCCGGGCAGTAATGCACTCGAATGAGCGAGTAATTTCAATAGGGTGGACCCCAAGTTTAAGGTCTTTTTTGAAGCAGATAGCCACCCGCCACCCCTGCGGTCCAGTCTTGGGTTGTGGATGACAGAGTAGTTTGTTGGGACTGCAGCCTCCAATATAGGTGCTGCATTTTCATCTAGCCAGGTCTCTGTAATACAGGCTAGATCTGCAGATTCAATAAGGTCAGCAATTGTTGCAGTCTTGTTTCTTATAGATCTGGCATTACAAAGGACTGACCTGATTGGGCATACCAGTGTGCCTTCAGTTTTCTTTATGTTAGTTGCAGGAGCTCTGGGTATGGGGGTTACCAAGCGAGAATTGACAGTTCTGTTCTTCCAAGCACAGGGCCGTCTTTTGGGTATCACTTCTATTTGATTGTTCTTCGAAGCTGGGGGTGACCAGGTGGGCAAAAGAGTTAGGTGGTTCCCGGGGAAAAGAAGTTTCCGGCCTTCTCACTTCCCACGAATGCGCCTGTTTTTTATTTTTAAAATGCCAAGGGATTGGAGGATAGAAGCCTGTGATGGTGTAATAGGAACTGCGGAACATGGTGGGCGGAGTGAAAGAATGAAGCTGGAGGAATACGTATATATTGGGCCATCAATGACAGATTACTATACGTATGAGCAGCATATGATGATGAGAGAGGGAGAGAAAACTGTATATATATTTTTTTTTCTTCCCCCCAATTTGATATGTGATCCAAAAATTATAATGGGTACATGAACAGAGTTATTGCTATAACCTATTGCTGCTCCAATAATCCAATGTGTATATTTGAAACAAGTGATAAATAAAATAACTTTACTTTTCTGTTGCTGTTTTAGTAAATTATTCTGGAACAGAGCAGGATTGTGGAAGGTGTTAGAATCCAATTCCTACTGTGTAGGTGTGAAAAGTCTCAGTATGAGGGGCCTTTGAAGTAGATTTCTTGTGGGGGTAGTGATATCCTTTGTCCTGGGGAATGGCTGGGATCCTGCTATTTGAAATGGTAACCCTTAAGCCATTCAGGGCCTGAATATACTGATATTAGTTGAAAAATGCAAGAAGTTAGAGTTATTTGTTGCTCAGAGAACAGAGGTGGATGTTGACTAAATGAGTGGCTGGATGGAGCCAAATATAGGTTGTAGTCCACAGTACCTTGTCTGGGATGTCCAATGCAGAGTACAGCAGATTCCAAACTGAAGGACTTCTCAGTGGAGTTGCAGAGGATTCAATCTAGTCTGTATCTCAGCGCAGGAATGCAATCCGTTGGTTATGATGAGATGTCCGCGTAGAGTAGTACAAGTTAAAGGTAAGTCTTTGGATATTTATGATGATTCATAGGTCTTTTGTGGAGAATTTAAGCTGTTTTATGGAGATGATCAGGAGCATGCAAAAGATGAGGCAGCCATTGTGGGCGCCAGTTGAAAACATGATTAAATTAACCTGGTTTGGTATTATTGGTATGTGTATTGGATTATGTGTATGTACATTGGGATCTGTCCACTTCCTGTTTGTTAATTAGATGGGAGGGTCAATGAGGTGTGTTTGCTATATAAAGTGTTGCTGTCTGCTGGGCAACCTGATGCTGTGATTTTGCCGGTCTTGACAAAGGTCCATAAGGGACAGAAACATCGACATACTGCTGACATGCTGTTACTGATGGCCACTGTTTGTCATTTGTAAGGTAAAATAAATATTTGCTGAAGCAAATTGGTGAGTGCCTATACCATTGGATTGGAGATATATATATATATATATATATATATATATATATATCTATCATACAGTGTAACTGGCACTCACTGAATCCATACCGTAGCTGTCCCGGTGCCCTCACATGCTGGATCACCAGCAATACATACACGACAAGCAGGTGCGGCACTCTGAGGAAAAATGACAAACTCAGGAGTTTCTACATCAACGTTTCGGTGTATTACCGAAAGACGGTAATACACCGAAACGTTGATGTAGAAACTCCTGAGTTTGTCATTTTTCCTCCGAGTGCCGCACCTGCTTGTCGTGTATATATATATATATATATATATATATATATATGCATTTTCTAATGGTTAGCCAAACCTCTGCGGTGACTGCCTGCACCCCTAAGCATGGGCCCCTACAACTGTATTCCCACGGTGGGCTCTTCATGTCCTAGTCCAACTGTGACACGGAAGAAATAAGTAGTGCTGTTAATCAAATTTTTGCCCAAAAGATTTTTAATTCATATACTTTTTTATTATTTCAAAAATATCTCTGCTCCCCTTCCTGCCCATTTCAGTTCCCTGATGGGTGCTTGAATGTTCAGATAAAGAAGTAGCATTGTATGTCCTTTTATAATGGCTTCATTGTACATCTGCAACAGAAAGAGAGGACTACAGTATATACTAGAGGGATGTGGAAAGCTTGGGCTTCATGATAAATCAACAATTTCACTGTGGTAACCTGTTTTGTATATTTAATGAATCAGTGATAACTTTTTATGATGAGGTCAAAGAAAATTTATTTACTCTTACTTTGTAAATATATCTCTTAACTAATATTTAAAAGGCAATGCTTTTACTAGCTGTGTCCTGCTAATAAAAGCATTGCCCTTTTAAATATCGATTATAAAATCGATCAGAAGCACCAGGGTTTACAACCTGATGCTTTGTAAATAAATTCCTTAGTGTTTATTGCAGAAAAACATGCAAATAAAAGCATCTGATATAAAAAATGCATAAAGTTTTTACTATTTGTTTATTCATTTTTATAACTTTTCTTAGTTTTGATCTCTCAACTTCTAACATCTTGAAAGCTATTCTGAAATTCAAGGTACCATATTAGTGTTGAAGTACTTATTGAGATGAGCAGATACAGCCTGTCAAACTGGCAGACATCCATTGCAGAAATCTACAGATCACATACAGTAATTTCAGAGATGCTATAATAGCTGTATTTGTACTTGTTTTAATCCTAAACCATTGGAATACTGATCCAATGATATGGGAGGAAATGTAATTCTATTTTGAAGATCAGATATACTTTTTACTTTGAATTGAGCCTCTATGGAATTTCAGGTTAATAATGAACAATGTATTAAGGGCCTAATTCAGTAAGGATCGCTTTTGCTGTGCTTCTTTGTAAAGTAAATATACTAGTGCAAGAATGCCATTTTGTCAGTCTATTAATACTGTACATACACAAGTAGTTAAACATGAGCTGTCCAACATTTATTTATTTAGAGGTAAGTCCTGAATAAATGTATAGAATGTGATAGTATTAGGAATGTTAGGGACCCATGTGATGAAGTCACCTGGCCGCAGTACATGGGCCTGCATATTTGCGCAAATGTGCGCTAAGAACTTCAATTATACTCCATGTTTATTGTGAGAATTTATTCAAATTATTTTTTATTATCAGTGTTCTTAGTGCTAAGAGTGTGCATCTGCATATCTCTTCGTCCAGCATAGTATTAGAAGCCTCAGCATGAGAGCACCTCTTGATATTTTTAGTAATAGTATGTGCAGTCCAGGTTCCCCCTTCTGTCCAACATTTACTCAAAACTCATGGTAAATGGTGTGCAAATGCATTTATGTGCAGACCAAAAGATGGTGTCAGACAGAATATTCAAGAGAAGTTTGTTATTTAACCCAGTGATGTACAATTATATTTAGTGGTATCACCGATTTTAACTGTGCCATTTTTCTAGACCCCTAAAAGAGATGGTTCACAATATTATACAGGTTGAGTATCCCTTATCCAAAATGCTTGGGACCAGAGGTATTTTGGATATCGGATTTTTCCGTATTTTGGAATAATTGCATACCATAATGAGATATCATGGTGATGGGACCCAAGTCTAAGCACAGAATGTATTTATGTTTCATATACACCTTATACACACAGCCTGAAGGTCATTTTAGCCAATATTTTTTGTAACTTTGTGCACTGAACAACGTGTATCTACATTCAAACAATTCATTTATGTTTCATATACACCTTACACACACAGCCTGAAGGTAATTTAATACAATATTTTTTAATAACTTTGTGTATTAAACAAAGTTTGTGTACATTGAGCCATCAAAAAACAAAGGTTTCACTATCTCACTCTCACTCAAAAAAGTCCGTATTTCAGAATATTCCGTATTTCGGAATATTTGGATATGGTATACTCAACCTGTATTATATTTGAAAATGAATAGAAGACGAATGGGATGTTTTTCCCATGCAAATTGCTTGTAATTGACTATTGGAGGAATCTCACAAAAATTGCTTATTTAGTAAGAGCTAGAGTGATTATGGGTTACTTTTTAGTATTATTTTTTTTATAAAGGATACAGAAAGTAAAATTGTTATGTTATGTTATTTACCCTCAACAGAGCAAAAGAAAATAGGGCAGAAATTGAATTGATATTAATGAAGTGGTGAACAGCAGTTCTGTAGATCCTTATTTACAATTTATTTAAAATTAAATTTTTAACTCTTATGGTAAATTGGAAACGGGTGTTAGAGCCCTTATCCATTACACTGGGGCCACAGTGGTGGCCACTCCATTGCTCCCAGTATAGCTAAATACTGTACCATGAGGCCGACAGCACAGGATGGTTGAGAGGAGCCCCAGTACTTTTCAGCACAAGACAGGTAGCTTCTGGCCAAGAATGGGCCCCCTTCTCATAATTTCACCCTGTATTGTAGCCACCTGCTATCACAGATCTAATGCTGCCACTTACAGAAGAATAAACAGCTCTTGGATTTTGATAAGAATATAACATTTGTGTTGGTGCTCTAATATATGTTCACATGTCCACAGTAGCCTTTTGTTATCAGAGATTTCATGATAATGCCTCTCATGCAAGAATTCCCAACTGAAGCCACTTATATTTTAATAAACTATATATTTTTTTTTTGCTAACAATTATTTAGATGATGATAATGATGATGATAACAATGAGGATGATTCTTATTATAATATATACTATATTTTGGTGCTTAAATGCAGTCAAGCATGCACAGCAACCCTTTTTTATGGAAATGTGATGATGCTGTCAGTTTTAGGGAGGGCGAGTGGATGCTGCTTAAAAAAACAGTCTGCTTTTTGGCTAATCAAATGAGAGCTTGTCCAGCAGAGGTGTAATGAAGTTCATTGGCAGCCAGGGCAAATTTAAAAAATGTCGCCCCTTGAAAACGTCTTGTGTTGTGGTCCCCCTTATATTTTCTGTATAGCACCCCTGCACCCCCTCATATGTATTTTTCTTATAGTGCCCCCCACTTGTCTGTATTTTCTATATTGTAAGGTTCCCCCTTGTCTGTATTTTCCTTTTAATGATCTCCACTTGTCTGTATTACCTGTCGTGACCCCCATTGTCTGCATATTCCCTGTCATGAACCCCATTGTCTGCATATTTCATGCAGTGACCACCTTATCTGTATATTACCTGTAATTTCCCCCCTTGTTTTCATTTTCTCTATAGTGGCTTACATTGTCTTTATTATTAATACTGAGCTCCTCAAATATGACTTCCCCCATCCAGGATGCCCTTTATTTTGTGACTTACCCCCCCCCCCCCCCCACACACACACACACACACACACACACACACACACACACACACACACCTGTAGTTTCCTTACAGGTCTGACATTTGCCTATCCATACCCAGCTAGCTTACTTACCAAAGAAGAATGGTCTCCTTCCTTCTCTCTTCAGTATCAGCTTGTCTGGCCCTCTCTGACAGGCAGCATGACTCATCATCACTTCCTGGTGCTGCTTCCGGGGGTGAGTCATGGGTGCAGCTGCTGCAGGGACAGTCTGGTCACATGACTGCTCTGCTGCTGAATGCCAGGCCTGGAGAAGACAACTGACTGTACCACTCCTTGTAATGAAGCTATGAACTGGGCAAAGGCAGGGGCTGGCACCCAAGGCACATGCCCAGGTTGCCCCACCCTCATTATGCCACTGTTGTACAGTACAAATTGATTGCCCATCTTCTCTCACCTTATCAAACCTTTTATCAACCTGAGTTTTACTGATTCTTAAACCAAACAAAAATCTTAAACAAATATATGTTTAAGAAAAATGTGATATTGTATGAGTCAAGGTAAAGAATGTTAATTTAAAGAAAGCAGTTCAGGCCCAATTACTTATTTAACCCTTCTGGGGAAAAGGTGTCAAAGGAAATAAATTATATGCTTCAATCTTAGTAGACTTTTTGCTTTATATGTACTACTATTTTTATTTTTATATTTTTGCATTTATATTTAGCTTTTTTGCCATTTGAATGAGTAATAGTGTAACTGGATATTGACGCAGTAATAATCATTAATTAGAGAGCCATTTTTTAAATTTATTACCTAGTATTTTTTATATATTAGACTGTATTGATGATGTTCTTGCACAGTACTGTGCAAAAGTTTTAGGCAGGTGTGGAAAAAATTATGCAAAGATTGCTTTCAATAATAGAAAAATATATGTGTCAATTGTTTATTTTTATCGATTAACAAAATGCAAAGTGAATGAACAGATAAGAAATCTAAATCAAATCAATAGGGCAAATGTAGTAACCTGGAGAAGGCATAAGGAAGTGATAAACCATGTGCAAGGTGACCATGTGCAAGTTCACCATGTGCAAGGTAAAAAGGCACCAGCCAATCAGATCCTAACTGTTAATTTACATATTGGAGCTGATTGGCTGGTGCCTTTATCACCTGGCACATATCACTGGTTTATCACTTCCTTATGCCTTCTCCAGGTTAATACATCTGCCCCAATATTTGTTGTGACCACCCTTTGCCTTCAAAACTGCATCCAATCTTCTAGGTACACTGGCACATAGTTTTTGAATGAACTTGGCAGTGAGGTTGTTCCAAACATCTCGGAGAACAAACCACAAATCTTCTGTGGATGTAGACTTGCTCAAATCCTTCTGTCTCTTCTTGTAATCCCAGACAGACTTGATGATGTTGAAATCCAGGCTCTGTGGAGGCCATAGTATCACTTCCAGGACTCATTGTTCTTCTTTATGCTGAAGATAATTTTTAATGACACTGGCTGTATATATATATATATATACACACACACACACACACACAATAAACAGCCGGCCCTCCACTTTATCCAATTTTACGCCAGGGTGCACTTCCTAAAAGGGCCGTATAGGTCCTGTCAACATAGCAAAGTAATGGTGGCACTCCATGGACTTGAATAAAACAACTGAGGCCAGAGGTACTCCAGTGTTTCAGACGTTCACTACATCTTTTTTCCTTCTTGAAAAAAAGATGTAGTAATGGTCTGAAACGTTGGAGTACCTCTGACCTCTGGTTGATTTATTCAAGTCCATGGAGTGCCACCATTACTTTGCTATATATATATATATATATATATATATAGGACTTTTCAAGGCCGGCACTCCAATACAAACATTGCTTACCCCGGTGCACGTCTAAGATCTACGGCAAGATCCCACTATATACTCCACAGCGACGGCACACAGGGGCTAAATAATTGTCTACTCCAAAAGCAGTTTTGCCAACGTTTCAAAGTTTATAATTTTTCATCAGGGCTACGAAACATAATAAAACCATCTTACCTTTTATTGATAAAACACCCCGTGCAACTTCCCGCCGTACTTCCCCGGCACTGAAATAATGACGTCATTCCGCCGGAGACCCCGGACTTCCAGGCTCCTTTGGATGACGTATGTGATAGTGACACCCATCACCTAGTAACAACATAAACTTTAAAATTACAAGTACGTGCAAAGCTACCACGATTCTCTACAACGTATCCCAACAATGTTTCAGTAATACAATGATTCAATCAAACTGAACAATAGTCAAAACTTACTCCAAAAGGTATTCTTAGAAGCAATTCAAATTTAACATTTCATTTAACCCTTTTGGTGCTAGCGTATTTAAACGCATTATCCACTGGGACTCACATTGTAATAACCTTTTACCCCGATCTCCCCCCCAATTGATCTTGGGATGTGATCGATCATTCTGTACCGCAATGTGGAAAGATTATGATGCGCTTCCAAAAAATGCCTGGCGACCGGTTGGTCGCTCGAACCTGTACTGATAGCCTTCCTAATAGATGACCTATGTGCTGCCATTCTTTCTTTGAATGTGCATTCCGTTTTACCGATGTAGGAATACCCACACCGGCAAATAATTTGATAAACAACAAAGGAAAAATTACATGTCAAATGGTGTCTAATTTTATAAGTCTTTCCTGACTGCGGATGTTGAAATGTATCACCTTTCAATAAAAAGCCACAAGTTGTACAACCGCAGCCAAAACAACCATTCTTCCTCTGTGACAAATGTGCAGGTTTCTTGGATACTAAATCTGTAACATCTGCCTTTACAACAAAGTCTCAGATGTTCCTTCCTCTTTTATAGCAGGGCATCAGACATGTATTACTCAACCCTAGATCTGGATCTGATCTGACTGCTGACCATTGATTTCTGGAATGTTTCCTGATACTATTACTACCCACCGTGTAGCTAGTAACCCAAGGTAGTATTTCCCTCTTATTTAATTTATTCTTACCACTATCTATCAGGAGGCGATTATTATGATTAGTAGCTAGAACTTTCTGTTTTGCCTTTTCCAAAACATCTAACGGGTAACCCCGCACCAGGAATTTGTTAATAATATCCTCCATTTGTTTTATAGCGACCTCACGATCACTATTCACCCTCCATACACGTAGTAGTTGGGAATAGGGTAACCCCATTTTTAATGGAGTAGGATGAAAGCTCCCATAATGTAACATATTATTACGATCTGTAGTTTTCGTGAACAAAGATGTAACTAATTTCCCTTCATCTAATTTGATATTCACGTCAAGGAAATTAACCTCTACCTGACTGACTGAATATGTAAATTTTATAGGACCCTCTCGTTTGTTGTGTTGATCTAAAACATCTATAAACCCCTGCTTCGATCCTTTCCACAAAATCAGGAGATCATCAATAAATCTAGTATAAAAAACGATGTTAGAGCTAATCTCTGCATTGGAAAAAAATACATCATGTTCGACAGAAAACATAAACATATTCGCATAGACCGGTGCGACCGGGGAACCTATCGCACATCCGCCTATTTGCAAGTAAAATTTACCAGAATACATGAAATAGTTTTTACTTAGTACCATATGCAATAATTCCACAGTCCAATTTAGCTCAGGTCCTTCATATAGGGGATGATTCTGAATAAATTTTCTTACAGCCATTGAACCTTCCATGTGTGGTATTGACGTGTACAAACTGCACACGTCAACACTACAGAGCCAAATATCCTTAGGGATGTTAGTAAGCATGGATAATTTGCACAGTAATGTAGGAGTATCTAGCAAGAACAAATCATGAGCTTGAACACATGGCTGAAATAGAGAGTCTAAATAAGCAGAAGACAACTGAAATAGGGATTTTCTTGCAGCGATGATCGGCCGACCTGGAGGTCTGGTATTGTTTTTATGAATTTTAGGTAGTGTATAGAAGAGTGGTACCTCCGGGAATTTAGGGATAAGGGCATCTCTTAATTTCTCAGTAATAAGCTGATTATCCACTCCTGACTGTAACAACACCTGTAAATCCTTCTTAAAGATATCAGTTGGATCACTCCCCAATTTTCTATATACAGAAGAATCTGATAGTTGTCTATCTACTTCAGCACAATAATCACTTAAATTCTGTATTACCAAAGCACCACCCTTATCTGCTTGTCTGAAAACCAGATCTTTATTCTCAGACAAGTTTTTAAGGGATAGCCATTCTTCTCTTGGTAAATTACTGAACGTTTTCTTAAAGGTTGGTGCCTCCTTATTCACCTCATGTTCTAACACACGCAACACTGTTTTAATCGTAGCGTTTGATGATGGAGGATCAAATTTTGAAGGTGGTAGGAGTTTCTTTAACTGTACTGGTACTACAACAGTCTCTGTGCTTGTAATATCTTGCGGATGTTTAAAGAAAAATTCTTTAAGTCTTAGTTTGCGCTGTAATTGACTCAATTCTACCTACCATGACAGGTCATTAAATGAATTAGTGGGGACAAAAGATAATCCCCTCGATAGTACCTTTGTTTCAGTAGTTGACAGATAATAATCCGACAAATTGAAGATTAAGTTTTGGGTTGCTTTGGGGGTTTTCTTCCACCTCGCGTTGAGCCTCTTCCCCTGGTGCCCCCTGCGGGTGGTCTTCCTCTTCTTCCTGTCTGCATTGCTCGAGTTGCTGGCCCTAAAGGGACATTGCTATTAGATGGCCTCCCTTGTATTTCATTATCACTGTTAGTTGACTGTCCTTCAAAATACGAGTCCGAAGTACCCGCATTCTGCCTGGACCTCCTAAAAAATGGGCGTCTTTGTTCTCTAGGTATTGGATTTGTCCATTGGTATACAGTTTGCTGCTCATAGTCCTTCTCCACTTTTCCAAATTTTTATTTTTTAAATTTTACTAGTTCTTTCTTAAAGGTCTGGACTTGAGACTCTAACTTTTCGTACCAATCTATATCTTTATCGGCACTTAAAGTCTCTTTGTGTGATGTTTCAAATATAGAGATTTTCTCTTTAATGTCTACCAGTTCCTTATTAGATTGCTCGATAATCAGAATCATTAGGTCCATGGAACATTTATTGCAAATCGCCACCCAGCGCCGGCAGAACATAGGGTCATTCCGACCTATTGTGGGACTATTCTTAATCCTTAGTCCGCGAGGAATCTTCTTCGCTCTATAGTAATCACTCAAAGAGACACTATGTCCTTTATAGGTCACTTCTCTTTTCTTCAATCGCAACAGGTCTCTGTAAAGCATTTCAGCCGAATCAGCTTCCAATTCATCACATAATCTGTCTTTATCAAGAATCGCTTCTGCCTCAGACTCCGAGAACGTAAGTTGTTCTCCCACAGGGTATGAAAAATGTTTAAAGCCACTCGTCTCTTCATCTCTTGTTCCTTCAGTCATTTTCAGACGTAGGACTTGGTAAAAAGCACAGTACTGTAATAGAATTACCCGGAAACCAGGATTACACCTATTACTCAGGTCCGTGAGGAGTCTAGTACTGAAGATGCACCTGAACGAATATCAATTGTTCAATCGTGTGGGTGCCTTGCCTTAATAACACCTTACTGCACAGGTGTTATACATCATAGGACTTTTCAAGGCCGGCACTCCAATACAAACATTGCTTACCCCGGTGCACGTCTAAGATCCATGGCAAGATCCCACTATATACTCCACAGCGACGGCACACAGGGGCTAAATAATTGTCTACTCCAAAAGTAGTTTTGCCAACGTTTCAAAGTTTATACTTTTTCGTCAGGGCTACAAAACATAATAAAACCATCTTACCTTTTATTGATAAAACACCCCGTGCAACTTCCCACCGTACTTCCCCGGCACTGAAATAATGACGTCATTCCGCTGGAGACCCCGGACTTCCAGGCTCCTTTGGATGACGTATGTGATAGTGACACCCATCACCTAGCAACAACATAAACATTAAAATTACAAGTACGTGCAAAGTTACCACGATTCTCTACAACGTATCCCAACAATGTTTCAGTAATACAATGATTCAATCAAACTGAACAATAGTCAAAACTTACTCCAAAAGGTATTCTTAGAAGCAAGTCAAATTTAACATTTCATTTAACCCTTTTGGTGCTAGCGTATTTAAACGCATTATCCACCGGAACTCACATTGTAATAACCTTTTACCCCGATCTCCCCCACTGATTGATCTCGGGATGTGATCGATCATTCTGTACCGCAATGTGGAAAGATTATGATGCGCTTCCAAAAAATGACTGTCGACCGGTTGGTCACTCGAACCTGTACTGATAGCCTTACTTATAGATGACCTATGTGCTGCCATTCTTTCTTTGAATGTGCATTCCGTTTTACCGATGTAGGAATACCCACACCGGCAAGGGACATTCTGGTCACATGACTGCTCTGCTGCTGAATGCCAGGCCTGGAGAAGACAACTGACTGTACCACTCCTTGTAATGAAGCTATGAACTGGGCAAAGGCAGGGGCTGGCACCCAAGGCACATGCCCAGGTTGCCCCACCCTCATTATGCCACTGTTGTACAGTACAAATTGATTGCCCATCTTCTCTCACCTTATCAAACCTTTTATCAACCTGAGTTTTACTGATTCTTAAACCAAACAAAAATCTTAAACAAATATATGTTTAAGAAAAATGTGATATTGTATGAGTCAAGGTAAAGAATGTTAATTTAAAGAAAGCAGTTCAGGCCCAATTACTTATTTAACCCTTCTGGGGGAAAAGGTGTCAAAGGAAATAAATGATATGCTTCTATCTTAGTAGACTTTTTGCTTTATATGTACTACTATTTTTATTTTTATATTTTTGCATTTATATTTAGCTTTTTTGCCATTTGAATGAGTAATAGTGTAACTGGATATTGACGCAGTAATAATCATTAATTAGAGAGCCATTTTTTAAATTTATTACCTAGTATTTTTTATATATTAGACTGTATTGATGATGTTCTTGCACAGTACTGTGCAAAAGTTTTAGGCAGGTGTGGAAAAAATGATGCAAAGATTGCTTTCAATAATAGAAAAATATATAAGTGTCAATTGTTTATTTTTATTGATTAACAAAATGCAAAGTGAATGAACAGATGAGAAATCTAAATCAAATCAATAGGGCAAATGTATTAACCTGGAGAAGGCATAAGGAAGTGATAAACCATGTGCAAGGTGACCATGTTCAAGTTCACCATGTGCAAGGTAAAAAGGCACCAGCCAAACAGATCCTAACTGTTAATTTACATATTGGAGCTGATTGGCTGGTGCCTTTATCACCTTGCACATATTACTGGTTTATCACTTCCTTATGCCTTCTCCAGGTTAATATATCTGCCCCAATATTTGTTGTGACCACCCTTTGCCTTCAAAACTGCATCCAATCTTCTAGGTACACTGGCACATAGTTTTTGAATGAACTTGGCAGTGAGGTTGTTCCAAACATCTCGGAGAACAAACCACAAATCTTCTGTGGATGTAGACTTGCTCAAATCCTTCTGCCTCTTCTTGTAATCCCAGACAGACTTGATGATGTTGAGATCCAGGCTCTGTGGAGGCCATAGTATCACTTCCAGGACTCATTGTTCTTCTTTATGCTGAAGATAATTTTTAATGACACTGGCTGTATATATATATATATATATATACACACACACACACACACACACACACACACACTAAACAGCTGGCCCTCCACTTTATCCAATTTTACGCCAGGGTGCACTTCCTAAAAGGGCCGTATAGGTCCTGTCAACATAGCAAAGTAATGGTGGCACTCCATGGACTTGAATAAAACAACTGAGGCCAGAGGTACTCCAGAGTTTCAGACGTTCACTACATCTTTTTTCATTCTTGAAAAAAAGATGTAGTAATGGTCTGAAATGTTGGAGTGCCTCTGGCCTCTGGTTGATTTATTCAAGTCCATGGAGTGCCACCATTACTTTGCTATATATATATATATATATATATGGAGAATGGAGGGATAGGGATGTCGGCGACCAGTGTTGCTACTAAAAGGTTATTAAACCATAAACGATTTGTAAAAATCCAGAGATATATAAATATTAAAAATGTTTTTTTAATACATATGAGAGTAAGTTAAAATAGTTGACAAGATAAAAAAGGTTCTATAAAAAAGATATATAAAAAATGAAGCTTTTCTTTTTTTAAAAGGATAAGAAATCGGACTTAGCTTAGAAATCAGTAGGGGGGTCAGTGCAGGATACCAAACGCGTTTCATCTCATCAGACTTCATCAAGGACCCCTTGATGAAGTCTGATGAGACGAAGCGGGTTGGGTTTCCTGCACTGACCCCCTACTGATTTCTAAGCTAAGTACGATTTCTTATCCTTTTAAAAAAAGAAAAGCTTCTTTTTTTATATATCTTTTTTATAGAACCTTTTTTATCTTGTCAACTATTTTAACTTACTCTCATATGTATTAAAAAAACTTTTTTATTATTTATATATCTCTGGCTTTTTACAAATCGTTTATGGTTTAATAACCTTTTAGTAGCAACACTGGTCGCCGACATCCCTATCCCTCCATTCTCCATACGTTTTATGCAATACTGTACCAGTATTGCAGTACTTAGGGTCTGGCTGACACCTAGCAATAAGGTTATGTGTGCTTTTCTACTATGTTTTTATGATACTTTTATCCATATTCACATATTATACTGACATACCTTCTCACAAGTGGTGCTATACCACTATCTTTGCACAATATATATATATATATATATATATATATATATATATGTATGATCATCCAGTGATGTCTCAGGCTGCAACAGGCAAGAAAAATGTACAACTTCCAAAAGGAATCTCTGACTATATCTATTTATTTTCAATAATAGGCTCCATGTATTCTGCAACAAAGTGGATTTTATATCTTTTGTTGTTGCTATCAAAATATTCTGATCCATAAGATAACTTCTATAACATTCAAGTGATATGCTGTACAGTATTGTGACCTTTCATCATTGCATTCCACCAACAAGCATATAGTATTCAGTTTCTTGGGAACCTACTCACTAACCATCAGTAAAACAATGATTACGAACAAAGGAGAAATTACTTTACCAATCCCTGGGAAGATCAAAGCCAGAATCCAATGTTGAGTTTTGTATAACAAAATATTTGTCATATTTTTTTTATTTAGGCTTATCTTCAACAGTACATTACAATGCTATTGCTTTTCATCCAATTATCTTACAACAGTGTATAAGCTGTTGTTTACCTATGCTTTCCATTTCAGTATAATGAAGCTTTACATCTTATTATTGTTTATATTATTTTTGTCATAAAATCAAATGTGTTACATATATAGGAGAAATTAAATTAGTATAGCCAACAAATTTGAATATGTTTTGCCATTAGAAATGTGTATATGTTTAATTTGTAAAAGTAAAAAATAGTTTGGTATGTGAAACCTGGAGGTATAGGGAGAGATGTACTAAGCATTGGAGAGTAATATAGTGAATCAAGATAAAATATCAGCCAATTAGCTCCTAACTGCTATGTTACAGGCTGCATTTGAAAAATGACAGTTAAGAGCTGATTGGTTGGTACTTTATCTCCCTTCACTTTATCACTCTCTAAGCAGGGCCATAATAAGCATTGGGGTGCCTGGGGCACTTAAGACAGTGGGGTGTGTATATTAGATTGTGAAATTGAACAAAATGCTCTCTAACTGGACTTGCCTCTTAATATATGATTGATGTCACCTGTGTTGAACTATTTAATTGATAAGTAAGGTGTTTCAACACAGGTGATTACAATCATAACTGAAGAGGGAAGTCCAGGTAGAGAGCATGTTGTCCCTCCTGGAATGGGTCATGTTGGGATGTATGCATTGTGTATATTCAATTTAAAGCAATGGTGTATATTAGATTTGAACCAATAGTTTAATAATGCCTGGGTACTGTCTATAGTCCCACCTAATTGAAAAACAGCAATTTTATAACATTTTCTTGTAGTGGAAAAAAGACAACTTGATGATTTTACTGTGTTCAGTCAAACTATCTACAACAGGGGGAGGCAGTCAATTTACTGCTTGTCAGGATCCAGGCTGTCAGGAGACTGACGCCGGAATCCCAACACCCGATGAAATACTGGCAGTTGGAATCCCAACCGCTGTCCAAAATTCTCACTTGGATGGTGGTCCGCGCAACCACCTGAGGGGGAATATAACCCTGTGGAGACCTAAGGTTGCCACCAGTCCCAAAGCGTGACGAGCACAGCGAGCCCATTGGGGGACACGATGCACTCGCCACCGGTATTCCGACTGTTGGGATCCCGGTGATGGCCTCCTGCCCGCCGGTATCCCAACAGCCTGGATATCATACTGATCCCACAACAGGAGCTACAGTAAATAGTGATAAATTCATCCAACTATGATATTGCATTATGGTGAAGTGCAGTAATGTCAGTAGGTTGATGTCAGTGTGCTCCAGTCGGAGGGCCTCCTGACAAAGGGTGGCACAGTGTACAGTATCCTCTACATCTGTCCCCTTAGGCTTAGTATGAATTATTTCTTGAAATGTGATATGTGCTTGAAATCATGCTGTTTAAGTTTGTCATAAAAGACATGTCCTTACGAAAGACTATAGGGACTTAGGCCAGAAACTTAAGGCAAGGACATCTAAGGTAATATTCTCCAAGATATTACCTCTGCCATGCCCTAGCCTAGGGAGGCAGAGGGATATTAGGGAGGTAAATGTGTGGCTTAGAGACTGGTGTAGGCGGACTTCTCAGTCAGGTGCCATCTTTTTTGCCATGATGGATTGCACCTGAATGAGGAGTGGGCAGCAGTGCTGGGAGGAAGGATGGTTAGAGGGCTGGAGGAGATTTTAAACCACAAGTCTGGGGGGAGGGTTTAGCTAGAAACTACAGGTCAAGTAGTGAGCACAGAAAAGATGGAAATAGTGAGCTGAATGTGGGTGGAGAAGGGGGAGGAAAAGAGCAGCCGACAAGGGCATTAATGATGGTATTACCAAGAGTATTGCCATAATACTAACAATGATTATTGGTCACCAATACTGCATATATAAAATGATGTCCCTAGCAGAAGGGGGAGTACTCTTCTTAATTGTATGTATGTAAATACTAGAAGCCTTACAGGGAAAAAGGTGGAACTAGAAGTCCTTGCAGCAAACAAACGGTATAATATTATAGGCATTACTGAAACTTGGTGGGACAAATCTCATGATTGAACAGTCAATCTGGAGGGTTATATGCTGTTCAGGAGAGACAGATTAAATAAAATTGGTGGAGCGGTATGTCTTTACGTAAAGCCATTATTAAAACTTGATATACAGGAAGATATTCATGAGGGGACTTCAAATACTGTTGAGACTTTATGGGTAGAAATTGTATATGTGGGAAAGGGAACTAAAAAGATACTTTTGGGGCTATGCTACAAACCACCTGGTATTAATGTGTCTGATTGTAAATTGTTGCTGAAGCAAATTGAGAAAGCAGCAGGATTAGGAGACGTAATGGTGATGGGTGATTTTAACTATCCGGAGATTAATTGGACAAATGATTCATGTGATACTGCTAGGGGTAATAGGTTTTTAAACACACTAAATGACCACTACCTACTTCAACTAATCAAGGAACCAACTAGGTACAATGTGATCCTAGACCTGGTATTAACAAACAATGGGGAATTGATATCAAATATTATAGTAGAGGAGCCATGGGAAACAGCGACCACAATATGGTCACATTCAATATCAGTTTTCATAAGCAGCCCTATATAGGCTCAACTAGACTCTAAACTTTAGTAAAGCCAACTTTGACATGATGAGGGAAGCTCTAAGGGACATTGAATGGGAAATTTTGTTTCAAGTTAAATATACTAGGAAGAAATGGGAGGTAATAAAAACGCTGCTCCATAATTATACTTGTAAATTTATTGCCATGGGCAGCAAGCGAAGGAGTAATAATTCCAAACCAGTGTGCATTAACAAAAAGATTAAAGAACTAATGGGCAAAAAGAGGTGAGCATTCAAAAAATATAAATCAGACGGGAAAGCGGAGTCATTCAAGTACTATAAAGATTGTAACAAAATATGCAAAAAAGAAATAAGAGCAGCTAAAGTAGAAACTGAAAGCTAGTTGCAAAGGAAAGTAAATCAAACCCCAAAAAGTTTTTTAAATACATCGACAGCAAAATATTAAAGAAGAAGAGTATTGGCCCTTTAAAGGACAAGCTGGGTGTCTTAATCAAAGACGATAATGACACAGCTGAAAAACAAAATGATTTTTTCTCATCTGTATTCACAAGAGAGGACCAGATGCAGGGTTTTTATCACAAAACCTCAGCAACAATATTGTCCCACTGCTGAGTGCTTATTTAAGTTAGGAAGTAGTCTGTGACCGATTAATGAAAAATAAGATTAATAAATCACCTGGTCCCAATGTAATTCACCCTAAGATTCTCATGGAGCTTCGCTCTGAACTAGCAAGACCACTATTTTTAATATTCAATGACTCACTTATATCTGGCGTGGTTTCCAAAGACTGGCATATAGCAGAAGTTGTGCCGATATTCAAAAAGGGAAGTAAATCTGAACCGGGTAACTATAGACCAGTAAGTCTTACATCTACAGCGGGGAAAGTACTGGAAGGTATTTAAAGGGATTGTATATAGAAGTTCCTTGAAGCCAATAAGGTTATTAACCACTTGCCTGGCATTTTCACATCAGATGCGACCATGCCTGCAAGTGCTATATCTGACCTGGTCGCACAGGATGCGACCAGTCAGATAAACTGTGTTATCAGCAGCAGGGAAGGGAAACTTACCTCCGCTGCTGCTGTCAGAGGGACCGGAAGGTCCCTCTGCCTCCCTGCACTCTCCCCTACTGATTGCCGAGCTGCTGATCACTGCTGATCAGTCAGCACAGCAGTATCCCCCCTCCAGCGGCTGCAGACAATGGCAGACACTGGGGAGTGTAAATTAACCCTCCCAAGCCACCCCCAGACTCCCCCTGTATACCTGGAGGCTGTCCCAGCTTTCAAAATGAAAGCCACGATGGTCGCAATGTTTCCAATGTTCTGATGGTCGCAATGTTCCCGATCGATATTTCAATGTTTGAAAAAATAAATATTTTTTAAAAAATAAAACATTTTATTTTCTTTTTTTTTTAACTAAAATCATTTTGGATAGGGTTAAATTCATGTTCTTCACCTAAATCACTCATAAAAAAAACCTGACAATTTCGGAGCAACTTTTGGAGAAATAAATTGTCAGTTAGGTGGTTAATAGGAATCAACTTGGATTAGTAAAGGATAGATCATGCCAAACAAACATATTAGGCTTTTATGAAACAGTTAACATGAACCTAGATCATGGTAAGGAGGTGGATGTAATCTTTTTAGACTTTGCTAAAGCTTTTTACACATTACCTATAAGCTACAAAAACTGGGACTAGGAAGCACAATATACACTTGGGTTAGATATAGGTTGGATAATAGGGAGCAGCGAGTAGTGGTGAATGGAACTTTTTCTAATTGGACTAAAGTACTATGTGGCGTGCCACAAGGGTCTGTACTTGGACCACTATTGTTCAACATTTTCATAAATGATCTAGCAGTAGGTCTTGAGAGCATGGTGTCAATTTTTGCAGACGATACCAAACTGTGTAACATTATAAATTTGGAGGGAGATGCTGAGTCTCTGCAGAATTTATTATTATTATTATTATTATTATCCTTTATTTATATGGCGCCACAAGGGTTCCGCAGCGCCCAATTACAGAGTACATATGCACATAATCAAAACAGGAAAACAGTGACTTACAGTTGAAGACAATATAGGATAAGTACAGGGTAACTAAGCATAACTACACTAGTAAACAACATAGAGATAAATTCCAAGGTGTCCAAAAAACTGCGGGATTTGGGCAGTTGAGGATTATTAAAATAAGAAAAGGATAAGCACATGAGGGAAGAGGGCCCTACTCATGAGAGCTTACATTCTAAGGGACTTACGTAAACTGAAAGCATGGGCAGCAAAATGGGGAATGAGGTTCAATACAGACAAATGTAAGGTAATACACTTTGGTAGCAAGAACAATAATACCACCTACATACTAAATGGGGTAAAACTAGGGGATCTTGTACTGAAAAAAGACTTAGGTGTTCACATAGATAACAAACTTAGCAGTAGTACCCAAAGTAGGATTGCAGCAAAGAAGGCAAACAAGGTATTAGCATCCATAAAGCAGGAAATTGATGCAAGGAATGAGTGTGTTATACTCCCATTATATTGTATAAATTCCTAGTGAGGCACATCTCAAATACTGTGCCCAATTTTGGGCACCATACTTCAAAAAGGATATACTGGAACTAGAAAAGGTTCAGAGACAGGTGACCAAATTGATTAATGGGATGCTAGAATACGAGGAAAGGCTTGATAGGCTAGGCATGTTCACACTGGAAATTATGAGATTAAGAGAGGACATGGTTAACATTTACAAATATGTAAGGGGACAATACACAGAGCTTGTGGAGGATTTGTTTTTGGTAAGATCAACGCAAAGGACACGTGGTCATCTGTTTAGGTTAGAGGAGAGGAGATTTCGCACACAGAGACAAAAAGGTTTTTTCACAGTAAGGACAATACGTATTTGGAATTCCCTGCCTGAAAGAGTAGTAATGGCAGACTCGTCATTACTTTTAAAAATGGGCTATATAAATTCCTAATGGTTAAGGATATACAAGGTTATGGTGGGTAGATCACGCACTTTAGTTAAAAAAAAGGGTGATAAACAGAATGGTCGACATTCACACTAGATAAAATTAGTCCTAAAAATAATACAGTGTAGGAGACCACCACTAATCGGTTGAACTCGATGAACAAACTGTCTTTTTTCAACCTCAGAAACTATGTTACTATGTTACATTGAATATGCAACTTGTTTCAATACATAAGATATTAAATATAATTGAATACATAATCTGATTGCTAGATCTAATTTAAATATATAACAGAATGAAAAAAAAACTTTTGGTACTTTCATAAAATGTATTTATTCTTTACTTTAGAAGGAAAATTTACTATTCCTTCATATTTTCTTTGGTTTACAATCTTGCAGTTTGCAGAATGGAAACTTAAAAAACTGGGAATGTATAGCAGCATAGATGTGCAGCAGCTTTAAGCTACTAAATCAAATGCAATTTAGCCTAAACCACATGAACTTTAGCGGAAACAACCTGTTAAAAGTGAGTGTAATCATTTGGGTTTACCATATATTGTGTAACATTATTCAACATTGAAACTGGTCCTCTATGGGGTTCAGTTAATCAGGGACAGAAAAGAGACTGTTCCTGATTGGCAGCATGTATATTAAATATTGTCGGTTGGTTTACCAGACATTCGTTCACATTTCATATTCAGATCTACTTGGGAGAATACTGCATCATCTATAAGGGTTTTTTTTAAATATATTTTATGGACATTCCAGGTATGTACTGTACTGTATTTATTAATCCCACTGCACTACAGAAAAATGTGGTTCAGAATTAAGTAATATATGATAGTACTGTATGTGTTTTACTAAATGGGATCAATGATTTAAGTGTTAAATAAGGACACTAATGGGGGCATTATAATTTTTTAAGTTGATTAAAGTACAATTGGAAATGTATTTAATTAAAACACTTTATTTATTAATAGCATTTGTCCGTGACTTTGATTGCGTGGATGTCTGTTATTGCTTAGCGGAACTAATTTTACAAAGACAGTAGTGGCATCTTATATTGTGATCTATATTCTATATTGTAAAAATTGATCACAAAATGTCTATGTAAACAATATTTGCAGATTTTCCTTCAGGGATTAACACAAAAAGATGCTTTGGACTACTAATCATGAGCAAGCCACGTAAAGCTGCCCATGGAAGAAGCAGCTGATCCTGAGGACTTTGCCTGCAGCCCTGAGTATTTGTCCCTGCAACAGTACACCAATAAGCAATAATCCACAGTTTGCAATTTTTTTAATGTAAACCACAAAATCCAATTCAAGGGGCAATCAATTCCACAGTCCAGTCTAGATTCACTTTAGTCAAACAAATATTATCTTGTAGATCCCATAACTGTTGCTACTTAACATACAGTAGCACTGAAAGGTTACAAGTAACATGACCAGTGGCTCTGTGACATGTAGTGGTTGTCTAAAGGCCCATATAGACGGGCCGATGCGGTAGAGATGTGTGCTAAGCGAACCGCTAAGCACACATCTCTCCCGCCGCTCAGCACAGCGCGATCTGTGCCGAGCGTGCGGGGGGAGACGGGGGGGCTGCTCACTTCACCCAGCGGGTGAAGTGAGCGACCCACATGATTGGCCTGCATGCAGGCCAATCTAGCAGCAGCGATAGCGATGCGCGGGGCTGCGCATCGCTATCGCTGAGGAGGCTACACACGGAGCGATAATGCTCAAATTCTAAGCAATCTAGTCAGATTGCTTAGAATATCGCTCCGTGAGTACCCCCCTTTACTTGACATGTACTGTATACTGCAACTTCACGAGTCAAGATAAGCTGCCTGAATAGTGATTACTATATAGTCAGACTTTAATGTGAATTAGATCTTGAGATAAATACAGTATATATCTATGTATTTATTTTTCTATGCGTACATATATAACTGTTTAACTGTTTGCATTCAAGGTGTGCAATATATGTTTGTATTCCATTCCAACATTTTGGTCCCATTCCGGAACCTTTGTCAAGGATAAACAATGTGGTCAAAGGTAGAGCAGACCAAACTGTCCTGTTAAATACATTGTATATCCTTGACAATGGTCCCGGAATGGGACCGAAACGTTGGAATGGAGTACAAACTTGGATGGAATAAAATTGCTTTGTTTATATAGTGACTACTCCTTTGAATGAAAGTCTGGTGAGTGTCCTCATGTCCCTTAACTCAAGGGATATACTTTTATCTGTATATTGAGCTAACCACATTGTGGAGAAACCTTGTGAGACACCTCAGTTATATTCGGTTGGGTGAGAGTGTATGTATGTATATATATATATATATATATATATATATATATACTACAACAAAAGCTTGGCACTCCGGATAACATGAGCATAAGGTGGTGCCTTCCCCACATGCATAGACAGTCACAGGGTTCTTATAAAATAAGAATTCAGGGCGGCACTCCAGTATTTCGTATGAATAAATTTTAGTGCAAATTCATAGAAAAAGTCGTCAACGTTTCAAGGCCTCCCGGCCTTTTCGTCAGGACGCAATTACAAACAGTGTAATGCTGTATCACTTTACACTGTTTGTAATTGCGTCCTGACGAAAAGGCCGGGAGGCCTTGAAACGTTGACGACTTTTTCTATGAATTTGCACTAAAATTTATTCATACGAAATACTGGAGTGCCGCCCTGAATTCTTATTTTATAAGAACCCTGTGACTATATATATATATATATATACATACACACACACTAGCTGAATACCCATGCATCGCTGCAGTCAAGTATAATCACAAAGATTTTATTTTTTGGGGAATCTGTAATTGCTGTGTCTTATTTTCTGGACAACAGTATATACCTAAAGTTAACTGGGTAGTTTATCACAGAAGATCAGCAATTAGACTTACAACAGTACATGCTCCGCCCATCACTGCCAATCTTTATCAGGCTGCACCTCCGGATGAGTCTTTCCCGGATTGATGCTGTCAAAAGGCTGGTGCTGAGGAGAATAATCTGCCTCCTTCTCTGCCCCATCCTGCCTCTGATGCTGCCCTGCTCAGTGCTGTAAATGCAGGGACGACAGACAAAGCTCCGCCCACTGTATTTTAAATATGTAATGCTTGCAGGGATCCTCCTCTGAGGTAAAAAGGTAAAGATTTTTGCACAACACTTATAGTCACTGGGAGAGCTGTCGATACCCTTTGCAAAATAGATAAGCAGTTTCTGATTATCAAGCTTTCCTTTAATGCATTTAAGAGTCAACATATCTATCTCTCCTTTCCTCATATTGCTCTCTGACAGGTACGGGAATGTTTAGTTTAAGTGACAGGTTAACCTCTGATAATTGAGACACTCCTCTCTTGACTGAAAATATGTTGATTCAGTACTTATATCTGAATTCTATATAAAGAAAAGGCAAATACCACTGACTCATAACAAAATCTTCTGAACCATAAGGCTGGACTGCCTTGCCAGTGGCAGTTGCAGAGCAGTCCATTATTTAAATAGTGGAGCCACACATAGCAATGTTTGACAGTATTTAGGGGTGGCAGTTGATGTGGCTCCCCTATTTAAATAATTGACTGTTCTACAACTGCCACTGGCAAGGAAGTCCAGGAATAGCGCATTGTGCCCTCCCCCTCTGCAACTTGGTATCCTGGCACCATGCATTCTTTATGGTCCCAGCTGGGTGAGCTTTCTTAACTCTCCTCTGTGAGGGGGAATTCCCAATAATCATTTTACCTCTTTTAACTTCTCACATAGTATTCATTCGTCCCCACTGGAATCCACCATCACAGATCCCTGTGTACTTTCTGGAGGCTATTGCTGGTAAAGGTCTTCCTGGAGGAATTTATAAGTTATTTTGATGAACATCATCTTCTCCACATTTTGTGGAAGTAACCTCCTACGCCGATCGCTTACCGGCTGCACTAAACACTCTTTCAGAGTACACCCTTGAGGGGGGGCAACTTAAGTAAAATTAAGCCATTTTCTTAAAGGGCCTCCAAATTGACTCTTATTCCTGCCTCATTTTACATATGGACAGTCTGACATGCCTACTTGTCAGCCATATAATCCTCCACTATTCTTTCAATGGTGACATCATCATATGCAGTGACAGTAGACATGTCAGTAATCATTGGCAGGTCCTTCAGTCTAGACCAGACATCAGCATTTGCTCCTGACTGCCCTGCATCACCGCCAGTGGGTGGGCTTTGAAATTTTCTGCTTGAGTTGACAATTGTCTCACCAGCAGGTCTTTGAACCTCTGCAGAATTGTGTCTGACAGAAAGAGAGATACAACATAGGCATTAAACCTATGATCAAGCATGGTGGCCAAAATGTAGTGCTCTGATTTCAACAGATTGACCACCCTTGAATCCTGGCAAAGCGAATGAAGGGCTCCATCCACAGGTCTCACATACTTAGCGGAATTGCTCCGTCTTAGCTCCTCCTTCAATTTCTCCAGCTGCTTCTGCAAAAGCCTGATGAGAGGAAAGACCTGACTCAAGCTGGCAGTGTCTCAAATGACTTCACGTGTGGCAAGTTCAAAGGGTTGGAGAACCTTGCACAACATGGAAATCATTCACCACTTCACTTGAGTCCGGTGCATTCCCCCTCCTTTGCCTATATTGTAGGTGGATATATAGAATTGAATGACCTTTTGCTGCTCCTCCATCCTCTGAAGCATATAGAGTGTTGAATTCCAACTCATTGCCACCTCTTGCTTCAGGTGATGGCAGGGCAGGTTCAGGAGTGTTTGCTAGTGCTCCAGTCTTCAGCATACAGTAGCTGAATGCCGAAAGTGGACCACAATTTTTTTGGCCACCGACAGTATCTCATGGATGCCCCTGTCATTTAAAAAAAAAAATCTGCACCACCAAATTAATTGTATGTGCAAAACATGGGATGTGCTGGAATTTGCCCAGATGTAATGATTGCACAATATTGGTGGCATTGTCTGATATCACAAATCCCCAGGAGAGTCTAAATGGGGTAAGCCATTGTGTGACGATGTCCTTTACTTTCCGTTTGAAGTTGTCAGCGGTGTGCCTCTTACGGAGACTGGTGATAAACAGCGTAGCCTGCCTAGGAACAAGCTGGCATTTGCGAGATGCTGCTACTGGTGCAGCTGCTGTTGTTGCTGCAGGAGGCAATACATCTACCCAGTGGACTGTCACAGTCATGTAGCCCTGCTCCACTTGTTCACATGTCCGTGGTTAAGTGGACACTGGGTACAACTGCATTTTTCAGGACACTGGAGGACACTTTTCTTAATGTCTCTGTAGAGTCCGGGAATTGCTTTCCTAGTGTAGTGAAATATAGATGGGATTTGGTACCGGGACACACTACCTCCATCAATTGTCTAAATACCACTGCACCAATGGTGGATACTGGATGCACGTCTAACACCAACATAGCTGTCATGGCCTCAGTTATAAGCTTTGCAACAGGATGACTGCTGTCATATTTCATCTTCCTCGCAAAGGACTGTTGGACAGTCAATTGCTAAGTTGAAGAAGTACAAGTGGTCTTCCAACTTCCCTCTGGGATGACGATTGACTCCCAGCAGCAACAACAGCAGCAGCAGTAGGCATACCAGTCAAGGATCCCCTGGAGGAATCCCAGTTAGGAGAGGACTCGTCAGTCATGCCAGTGAAATGGCCTGCAGGGCTACTGACATTCCTGACTGAGGAGGAAATTGACATTAATGGAGTTGGTGGTGTAGCTTGCAGGAGCTTGGGTTCAAGAAGAAGAAGGGATTTAGGTATCAGTGGACTGCTTATGCTCTTACCCAAATTTTCTGAACTTAACAGTTACTTCTGATGAATGCACTGCAGGTGGCATATTAGAGAGGATGTTCCTAGGTGGTTAACATCCTTACCCCTACATATTACGGATTGACAATGGTTACAAACGGCTTGACACCTGTTGTCCAGATTTGTGGAGAAATAATTCCACAATGAAAAGGTGGCTTTTTCACTATTTTGACCAGGCATGACAATTGGCTTATTCATCCCATGGAAAACAACTGTCTCCCCTGGTGCCTAATTTAAAGAAACCACATCACCATCAAAATCCTCCTTGTCAACTTCCTCCTCAGCGCCAGCAACACCCATATCCTCATCCTGGTGTACTTCAACAGTGACATCTTCAATTTGAATATCAGAAACTGGGCTGTGGGTGCTCCTTCCAACACTTGCAGAGGGTGCAAATGGTGGGAGGAGCCACCTCTTCCCATCCAGTGTTGGGAAGGTCAGGCATCACAAACACCTACACACTTGGACTCTCCTTGGGGATTTTTGATACCATCTTAGAACGCACAGTTCTTTGCTGTGCTTTTGCCAGCTTAGCTCTTTTAATTTTTCTTGCGGGAGGATGAGGGCTTCCATTGTCATGTGAAGCTGAACCACTAGTCATGAACATAGGCCAGGACCTTAGCCGTTCCTTGCCAATCCGTGTCGTAAATGGCATATTGGCAAGTTTACGTTTTTACTCAGACGATTAAAAAAAAATTGGGGGTCATTTTACAGAACTTATTTGCTTTTTGGATTTTACATGCCCTCTACTATGGCATTGGGCATCAGCCTTCGCAGACGACGTTGATAGCATTTCATCATCTATGTCATGACTATTGGCAGCAGCTTCAGCACTAGGAGGAAGTGGTTCTTGATCTTTCCCTATTTTATCCTCCACATTTTTGTTCTGCTTTATTTTTCTTGAGTTATATAACATTATGAGGCACTGAAGAGCCTACCCCTACACCACACAGGGCAATCCCTGTAAAAATTATTTTGATTAAAAATGAATAACCCCTTTATTTGGAGTAAATAATAAACAGCACAGGACAGCACCATTGGACTTATACAGCACTACTCCTGGACTTATACAGCAGTATCACTGGACTTATATGGCAGTACCACTGGACTTATATGGCAGTACCACTGGACTGGACTTATATGGTAGTACCCCTGGACTTATACGGTAGTAACCCTGAACTTATATGGCTGCACCACTGGACTGGACTGTACCACAGGCTGTACCACAGGACTTATTCAGCAGTACCCCTGGTTTTATATATTCAGTACCCCTGGACTTATATGGCAGCAGCACTGGACTTATGGCAGCACAGGACACCACCACTGGACTTATGGCAGCACAGGACACCACCACTGGACTGATGCAGCACAACACAGTTCCACTGCACTGGACTTATACAGCAGCAGCACTGGACTTATGGCAGCACATGACACCACAGCTGGACTTATGGCAGCACAGGACACCACCACTGGACTGATGCAGCACAATGCAGCACCACTGCACTGGACTGGACTTATACAGCAGCACTGGACTTATGGCAGCACATTACACCACCACTGTTACTGGACTGATGCAGTACAAGACACCACCACTGGACTGATGCAGCACAAGACAGCACTGGAATACCACATAAGAGCAGGGGCTTTAATAGGGTCACATAAGTCCTGACCTGAGGTGTTAGAGCTGTCACCCCTTTTGTTTTTTAGCATGAATTCTCTGTTTGCTACCCATTTGAAGAGAAAACTTCAGAATATGCTGTATATCTGAAAATCTTTATTCACCCTGTTACCTTTGAAAACTGTAAGTGAAAGGTAAAATAAAAATTCCTTTTTTTTCTTTTAACAAAGCACTGAAAGGTAGCATGTACATAGTGGTCCCAAATACCTTACACTGGTAGTGCAAATAAATAACTTCTCCTTCAGGCTCTTAAAACTAGAACTCGGGGATTGCTGGGACACATAGGTGGTCATTCCGAGTTGTTTGCTATCTGTTTTCGGTCGCAGCGCAGCGTTTAATCAAAAAAGCGGCAATTCTGCGCATGCGTAAGTGCCGCAATGTGCACGCGCAAAGTACTTTCACAACAGCCGAAGTAGTTTCACACAAGGTCTAGTGAAGCTTTTCAGTCACACTGCTGGCCGCAGAGTGATTGACATGAAGTGGGTGTTTCTGGGTGGTAACTGACCGTTTTCTGGGAGTGTGTGGAAAAACGCAGGCATGTCAGATACAAATGAAGGTGTGCCTGGGAAAACACAGGCATGGCTGGCCGAACGCAGGGTGTGTTTGTGATGTCAAAACAGGAACTAAATAGTCTGACGTGATCGCAAGCGCTGAGTAGGTCTAGAGCTGCTCAGAAACTGCACAATCTTTTTTTTTTTTGCAGCGCTGTGATTCTTTTCATTCGCACTTCTGCTTAGCTAAAATAGACTCCCACAGGGCAGCGGCTTAGCATTTGTACGGCTGCTAAAAGCAGCTAGCGAGCGAACAACTCGGAATGAGGGCCATAGTGCCACCAAAATTTCTCTATTTAAATAGAACCACATCTATAAAAGGTTTCAACTTTGCTTGATAGGTCTTAATGAGCTAATTAACAGGGACACCAGACTTCCATTACCAGATTTTGCAGGCACAGGTAAAAATAAGCTTGGAAAAGAAATTCAGTCATAAATTAACAGCTGCTTGCAACCCCTTAAAGCAAATCAGCACAGCTACTTCCAATGAATGGTGCAAAGCATATAAGACAGAACAGGCCATGCACCCTGTTTAACCTCTTTGCTGCCAATGCAAACCTTTGTACCAAAATCAAACACATTCAGTTTAAACAAAACATATCGTGTGGGTTGGGTTTAACCACTACTCACAACACCCTTGGTCTGGTAGTGATGCCCACGAGTTCAGCTTGGTCTGGAGTTCGCTGGTATGTGTGCCGCTACCTTGCAGCTGTTGGGTCCTCTGCCACATGTGACACGACTAGCAGAAGGGTCCCTGTTCAGGCACCATTTGTAACAGGAGACTTGCTAGAATTTGCTGTGCTGCAAAATTCCAAAAACGACCGACTCCAGGCTTGTGCAAAAACAACAAATACTTTTTTATTCAGGTAGCTCAAGAACAAAGATATACATAAAACAAAGATAATTGTCTTTAGTATAAACTACCAGGGAGGTTAGGCCCTGCCTCACTTCCTCTTACTTAATAAGGAACCCTTTAGGTCGCGGCATCCTGACACTAGTGGCCCAGCCCTCTGGATCCCACTGTCCCTAGCAGGCCTATCACCTGGACCCTAACTGCCTTCAGGAGCACTGACTCATGGGAAAGATTCTGCTTTAAACCCAGCACCCAGGTGCTGGCTGATGAAGCAGCTTCTTGGGCTAAGAAGCCTAAAAGACCTGGGCCAATATTTACTAAAAAATCGAGTTTGTCCGATTTGTGGTTTTTTTTCTAAGTCCCAAATCGGGAATTCACTAAGCACCAATCTCAGCAGTGTTTGGACTATTCGTAATGGTTTGAATGACAACGTTCACAAATACGAATGAATAGACCATTGGTCAAACGCGGCTGTTATTACATAGAATACAGGAATTCACTATTCATTCGTATTTGGGTGTTAGTCTCTGAGTGCTCAAATGCGGTTGTATTTTTTTGCGATTCGTTAAAAAAAGCGGCAAAAAAATAGACCTGCTTTTTTCAGTTGTGTTTACATGTTTTGCAAATAAAAAATCACTCACACCTAAATTAGGATGCCTATGAAAGGATGTTAGGCCCATTTCAATACACCTACACTCAGAAATGGCAGCAGGACTGTGGGCCAGTGATCTTTTGTGTGCTGTGGGATTCCCCAGACTCAGACATCAGCCTGTAAGTAACCAGGGCCAAGAAACTGAACATGTTCAGCAGGTTGTATAGGTTCCGCGGAGGCTGCGCAGGCCTCGTTTTTTTAGGGGGCGTTTAAACTTGAACGCATTGTCCGATGATAAGGTCATACAGATGTTCTGTCTAAATCGTAACAACATTTTCCGTCTGTATGACCTTGTCAAACTGGGCCTAGACCCTGAGACAGCACGCTCTCGCTCTGTCTCAGGCCTGCACAAACACCTGGCTGTGTTGCACTTTCTGGCTACTGGCAGCTTTCAGGCTGTGTCTGGGGATGTCATAGGAATCTCACAGCCCTCATTTTCCAGAATCTTAACACAGGTGATGTATACCTAACTACCTCTTCTGTTTTGTGTTTGTTTTAATTTCTCGGTGGCCAGTTCTGTCCTAAAATCTCATGTTGTTGTTCTTTTAAATATACACACAGGTGTTGGGTGTTTTGCAGCCCCACATCGAGGCCTCAATCTGCCGTCAGGGTAGATTTCTATGAGCTGGCTGGCATGCCAAATGTGCTTGGAGCCATAGATTGCACACACATTCAGCTGAGACCACCTAGGGGCAGGCAGCACATATATACAAACCGCCATTTCGAACACTCCACAAATGTGCAGGTGGTTTGTGATGCAAATCTCAAAATAATGAGTGTTGTTGCTGGTTACCCTGGGGGCTGCCATGACTCCTTCATCTTCAGTCAGTCATCCCTCTTTGATAAGTTTGAGGACGGACAAATGCCAGATGGATGGATGCTGGGTATGTAATTTGATATGTGTAGGCCTGCGTATACTTTGTCCAAATACAGGTGCAGATGTATTAACCTGTAGAAGGCATAAGGAAGTGAGAAACCAGTGATCTGTGCTAGGTGAGAAAGGCACCAGGCAATCAGTTCCAATATGTAAATGAACATTTAGGAACAGATTGTCTGCTGCCTTTATTACCTTGCACATATCACTGGTTTTTCACTTCCTTATGCCTTCTACAGGTTAATACACCTGCCCCACAGTGTGTTACTTATGTGTTGCTGTATGTTAACATGAATCACGTTACTATATCTGTCTTTTAGGTGATGAAGGATATGGCTGTTTCTCTTGGCTTCTAACTCCATTGTCCCGACCTGATACCCCTGCTGAACACAATTACAATAATGCTCATAAGTCCACGCAGCATGTGATAGAAAGATGTTTTGGTGTGCTGAAATCTAGGTTTCGGTGTCTGGATAAGTCTGGTGGCCTTTTGTTGTATAGTCCCTCCAAGGTGACTCAAATTGTGTTCTGCTGCTGCTTTCTTCATAACATGTGTTTGCAACAACATCTGCCACATGTTGAGGAGGAGGAGGAGGAGGAGGAGGAGGAAGAAAGCAGCCAGCAAGCAGAGAAATTAGAGACATCTGGTGATACTTGGAGTACAGATGTAGGGAGGCAGGTTAGGCAATAGATCATCAATTGCTATTTCTAAGGTAAGCTTGGTTTGCTTATTTCATTTGTTGTGTAATCATAAATAGATGTTTTGCCATTTTTTTTCCAAAACCATTACTCAGAATGTGTCTGTCTCCTTGACACATACAAACATACCCTCGCTTTATGAAAAACAAATGTCACATGTGTATTGTGTGTATTTTTATTCTCAAAACAACAGATTATGAGTGGCATGCATTAAGTCTGGATAAGTGATTGTAAACTTGCAGTGCTAATTTCTTACAAGCCCACATAATCCATTTAGTATTTCACTTTATCATTGTGTGTAACATCCTAATGCACAGGTTCCCAAACTTGGCCCTCAGGACCACACACAGTGCATGTTTTTCACGTAACCCAGTAGATGCACAGGTGTATGCATTACTCACAGACATATGTTAAAAGGTTCACAGGTGGAGCTAATTATGTCACTTGTGATTCTGTGAGGAGACCTGCAAAACATGCACTGTGTGGGTTCCTGAGGGCCGAGTTTGAGAACCTGTGTTCCCAAAAAACACTCCTCAACATATAATATGTTAGCCTTGAGGAATACATGTGTCCCTATGTGTGATGCACCATCATATTTAAGACACACAAACTTACTATAATCAGGAATAATTTATTTCCTAATGTTTGATGCTGTAAACTTGATGATGTGTAAGTAAATACACAGTTTGCCACACATATACATTATTATACACATACTTTGATTTTTGATGTAAAAGTACATATTTGTTTGTTTCAGCATCATGTGTAAAAACATTCTTACTAATTTTTAACACACACAAACATGGCCCAACAATACTGACATTCATTTTGACAATGTTTAAAACAAAACAAAACAAAGGCAACATATTACAAGTTTTTTACGCAACTCAATTGTGTTCTTCTTGTAATGTTGTATAGAGAAGAAAGCTAAAATATGTATCAATAACATTGTGATTTGGATTGTCTGCAGGAAAAAAGAATGATTGGAATCTAGAAAGAGTAATGACTAGAAAAAAATCAAGTGGTCAGTTTACTTCCTGCTAAAGACATTCTGCCTGGCTGCCAATTATTGTGTCTGCAGGAAAAGAGAATGATTGGAATCTAGAAAGAGTAATGATTAGAAAAAAATCAAGTGGTCAGTTTACTTCCTGCTAACATGTGTGTGTGGCTCCATCAACATTTCCCTCCTCCAATATAAAAAAAAATGGTAAAGAATAAATGTGCGTACAAATGTTTTGTTTTTGTTTGTAGCACTTATAATTAATGATGTTGAAAAAAGTGTCAAGGAGCTAAGTGTTATATATTTTTCGCCAAAAATACACTTACTAACTATTTTGAGTTACTTATCCCAAATGTCTAACTTGTATTTTTTCCCCGTTTTTTTTGGTGGCTGCTTGTCCTGCCCTTTGCCTTTAGCACTGTCATGTTGTCGTGCTCTGGTGGAGCGGCTTGGTGGTGATGAGACTGGCGTGATATTTGGAGTAGTCGTACCAGAACTGCTGCTTGTTTGCTGTTGGTGCATGCATCTGAGTGTTTCATTCAGGTTAGTGAGGGTGGCATTGAGTTCACGTGTAGCAGCATTTTGATTGTCTACTATTCGGAATAAACTTTCATTAATCTTTTGATTGTTTTGAAAAATGCTCATATAACTTTGCTATTGTCTGTGCTGTTCTTCCATTATGCGCTGTAAGTTGCCCATGACCTGTGTAATGTCTGTACGCATGAGTCCCATGGTATTGCCTATTCTGGTTGTTTGTTCATTTTGTCTACTCAGATTTCTTGATATTCTTCTGAGGTGAGATGGTAGGCTTGCAAACATTTGTGTCTGCTTACGCAGGCAATCTTCATTAGTGGCCTGCTGTCTAGCCCAAATGGTCCAAAACACCTGATTAGGGCCTTGTGTTCCTGGTGTTGTTGGGCTGTGTTGTGGTGGTAGTGTGCTTTGCTGTGGTGGTGTACTCACAGGTGCTGGGGGGCTCATTCCTTGCATTAATGGCTGCATTTCTAAGATGTTTGTCTCCTCCATGTCACTGTGTTGCTGTTGTTGCGGAGGGATGCTGTTCCCAGGACTAGAAGCTGAAATGTTAAACAAATCTCTGTTAGCTATCCATATGTTTGCGAAATGTAAACAAATCACTACACATGGAACACATGTGATTCATTGTTGCTTACAACTATTCTGCCTAGCAACATCATCACTCATAGCTTAAATACATACATATGCCTGTTTGTGGCAAATGTGTCTGGTTACTTAATTGTGAAAGCAAACACTTTAGTTTTATTGTAGCTCACACATACTCCACCATAAAAACACATTGGAATACATAATGTGTTACCTTATAGCTTTGTTCAAACAAACATAGTAATGTTTTTATATGTATTTTGCAATGTTACCTCAAACACACATGTGAAATGTTGAAAAACATCCTTACTTTTTGCAATAAAACCAACATGTTTTTTTGTTGCAGCATCTTACACACAATGTCATACTGTATGGCTCAAGTGGACATAAATATCTTTACTGGATGTGGACAAGGACATTTAGTTTGGATTACATTTCAGCTTTTACTTACTGCGGTAAGTATTTACGTTTTTGATGTGTTTTGACTTAATGTGGTTATGAAATATTTTGATTACGTACTGAAATTTTTCAAATTTTTTTCAGTTTGATACTCACAATCAAGATGAGGGGAGTGTGGATGACGTCTTGGAGGTGTGTCCAAAATTTGGAGTGGGGGGACAGAACATACGGACGATAATCTTCGTGGCGGGGTAGCCTGCTGTGCTTGGGCCGGGACATACGACCTTGCTTTCTTTTCGGCCACAGGTTTTTTGTGGTGATGTCTTTCAGAAATGCCACTTCTGCTGCTCCATACTTCTTTTGATGGACCTTTTAATGAAAGTGCAAATTTGTTATGGCCATTCCTTTACAAGCATACCCTATACTACAATGGACACTTTACCTGCTTCCGCAGCGTCATCATCATCAGATGTGATAGGAGTTATGGGCCGACGAGTAGTACTGCTTTTTTCTAACACTGTATAAAATAAAAAATAAAAATAATTTAATCATGCTATTGTGTATACATTATGCTTATAAACATTTATTCTTGAAGAAATGCTTGGTTTTTATTTATAAAAAACATAAGGACCGGAAATCCAAAAATAAAAAACAAAAAACTAAAAACATTGACCAAAACACACATGCACTATGGCAACATCAACACAGGAAAACATGTACAGGACACTGACATAGGCCACAAGTTAAAGAAAAAAAAAACACAAAAAAACACACACATCTTTATTTTGTATTGAAAGGAAAAATATTACAGATGCAATATATAAATTGCTCTGTGATGTGGCACTCCAAAGACACATTACCACTATATGAGCCAAAACAAAATGTAGCAATTTTTCACAAAAATTACACTGCAGTGTGGTGTCACGGTACAAATACAAGCAAAAAAAAAAATATTGTTAATTTAATAAAAAAATTAACATTATCTAATAATGACACTACACATGTAAGTGGATTCCAAACCACTTTCCAGTACTCCAGCCTCTAACATGACAACCACTGTTTATAAAACATTGCACATGGATCACATAAATATAAAACATAGTCACAATTTTAATTGAAAAATCGGCCAAAAGGAAAACATTATTGCAGGACAATTCAGAGACACACCAAGTCCAAACTACACATGCAAAATATCTGTCAGAAAAACACATGACATACAATAAAGTAAGATGTTACATTGGCTATTGTATAAAACATTAACCAAAACAATGTATTTGCTGACACACACTTGAAGATGGGAGTAATATGCAACGTCACATGACACACATTTAAAAAAAAAAAAAAAACATAGAATGTAAATGCAAATACACATGCTCACCATTCTTCCTGGGCCTATCTGAATCCCGGACATGGGTTGCAGAGACAACTTCTGGAGGGATTACACTCTGCATGGGCTCCTCATACTCCAGATATCTTGCAATATAGGGCTGCCAACCACCGGTTTTCCGAGCCTCCTTGGCCTCCTTGGCCATTTTGGACTTGACATGTCGCTTTATGTCATAGTACCGTTTGCGGCACGTGTCCTCCGTCCGCTTGACCACCCCCTCACTATTGACAGCAGCAACAACTTTTGACCACAACACCGTCTTCCTCCGTGTTGGCACCTTGGCGGACTCAGGGCCAAATAGCTGCCTCTGATACTTCATCAGCTCACGCACCCATGCCACATTTTCAGCAAAACTAAACTTTACATTCCACCCAGTCTTAGTAGTGGTGCGTGGCTGCGGAGCACTCTGACTGTCACTATCACTTGAGGCTGCTGCAGCAACCTCACCCACCTCCACCTCACTAACCTCACTAACACTCACCTCCTCCACCTGACCGACCTCTTCCCCTCACTCACACCCTCCACCTCACCCACCTCTGAGTCACACATAATTGTGTGTCTAAACAGTTAACACAGAAAAAAAAAACACAAACAACAAACTCCTCCACTACCACTACACAACTCACACACACACACCCACACACACACACACACACACACACACACACACACACACACACACACTGACAAGGGAATATAAAGAAAAATAACTTGGACTAAAAATGAGACAAAACCACAAAATACAAGACAACAAGAATGACAAGACGACTTTCAAACACAATACCACACTCAGAAATCGCTACCAACACTCCTCACCAAACCACAAATTCACCTACCTCAACAGCACAACCTCCCTCCTCCTCACCACTAACTAAACCCACGAGGTGCGGACGGTTTGGGGCGTATTTATATGGTTGCGCACAGACACTCCTACCATCTGAAACACAACCAATCACGAACGGGGATGAAAATCGAAACTGAAAGTGAAAATGCGGCCGCGGGAAAAAAAACCCTGCCACGTTTAGCTTAGGGAAAAAAACAGCAAATACAACAAAAACACATACACAAATGACAATGACGGCTGTAAATGAGCCAAAAAAAAACGACTGGCATCGACATCGGAAAACACGACAACCATAAAGTCGACTGCTTCGTAACTTTGCGTATATGGATTCAAAATGTTGCATGAAAATGCACCCGATACAAAACGAGTTTAAACACTACACAAACCGACTCAAACACGAATATTAGTAAATATTGGCCCTGGTCTGGGCCAAATGGATGGGAACCCGGTACATCCACACTTCCAATCCACCCCCAGGACCCTGTGTGTAGCTTACAGGTGGCAAAGTGCCTCTCCTGCCACTATATATATATATATATATATATACAAAATGGAGTGCAGAAGAGCACCTACTGGTGTTTTGGTATGGAATAATTAAAATGTGATAATTCACCATGTGAGACGTGAAAGGGTTTGAATTATTTCAGAGAACAACTTCTCTCTTTTACACGTCTTCAATTCTGATGACACTTTGATGCATGTAAATTAAAAAAGAAGAAAGAGAAACATAGTGTGTACTGTATAAACCACATACTCCTAATTAGGAACCTTGCTGGTCCCAATAACTGAATGAGAGCATGGTAAAATAAAAAGGTATAACAATTTAATATACAGTCCTGAAGCAAATGTAGGTAGCAAACATACAGGATAAACATATAAAGTCAGCTTATCTGTCCACTCTGGGAAATTCAGGGTTTAAGCAGTAAATCCCAGTATCATGAAAATATGGCAATTAGATAAACAGTCCTGAAGCAAATGCAGGTAGCAAATGTACAGGACAAACAAATAAAAACAGCTTATCTGTCCACTCAGGGAAGTTCAGGGTTAAGCAGCAACTCCCAGTTCCAACGTGTTTTGTCCTATAGCAAAGGACTTCATATATATATATATATATATATATATATATACACTGCTCAAAAAAATAAAGGGAACACTAAAATAACACATCCTAGATCTGAATGAATTAAATATTCTTATTAAATACTTTGTTCTTTACATAGTTGAATGTGCTGACAACAAAATCACACAAAAATTATAAATGGAAATCAAATTTATTAACCAATGGAGGTCTGGATTTGGAGTCACACTCAAAATTAAAGTGGAAAAACACACTACAGGCTGATCCAACTTTGATGTAATGTCCTTAAAACAAGTCAAAATGAGGCTCAGTAGTGTGTCTGGCCTCCACGTGCCTGCATGACCTCCCTACAATGCCTGGGCATGCTCCTGATGAGGTGGCGGATGGTCTCCTGAGGGATCTCCTCCCAGACCTTGACTAAAGCATCCACCAACTCCTGGACAGTCTGTGGTGCAACGTGGCATTGGTGGATGGAGCAAGACATGATGTCCCAGATGTGCTCAACTGGATTCAGGTCTGGGGAACGGGCGGGCCAGTCCATAGCATCAATGCCTTCGTCTTGCAGGAACTGCTGACATAGTCCAGCCACATGAGGTCTAGCATTGTCTTGCATTAGGAGGAACCCAGGGCCAACCGCACCAGCATATGGTCTCACAAGGGGTCTGAGGATCTCATATTGGTACGTAATGGCAGTCAGGCTACCTCTGGCGAGCACATGGAGGGCAGTGCGGCCAACCAAAGAAATGCCACCCAACACCATTACTGACCCACTGCCAAACCGGTCATGCTGGAGGATGTTGCAGGCAGCAGAACATTCTCCATGGCATCTCCAGACTCTGTCACGACTGTCACGTCTGTCACATGTGCTCAGTGAGAACCTGCTTTCATCTGTGAAGTGGCGAATTTGCCAATCTTGGTGTTCTCTGGCAAATGCCAAACGTTCTGCACGGTGTTGGGCTGTAAGCGCAACTCCCACCTGTGGACGTCGGGCCCTCATACCACCCTCATGGAGTCTGTTTTTGATAATTTGAGTAGACACATGCACATTTGTGGCTTGCTGGAGGTCATTTTGCAGGGCTCTGGCTGTGTTCCTCCTGTTCCTCCTTGCACAAAGGCGGAGGTAGCGGTCCTGCTGCTGGGTTGTTGCCCTCCTACGGCCTCCTCCACGTCTCCTGATGTACTGGCCTGTCTCCTGGTAGCACCTCCATGCTCTGGCCACTACACTGACAGACACAGCAAACCTTCTTGCCACAGCTCGCATTGATGTGCCATCCTGGATGAGCTGCACTACCTGAGCCACTTGTGTAGGTTGTAGACTCTATCTCATGCTACTACTAGAGTGAAAGCACCGCCAGCTTTCAAAAGTGACCAAAACATCAGCCAGAAAGCATAGGAGCTGAGAAGTGGTCTGTGGTCACCATCTGCAGAACAACTCCTTTATTGGGGGTGTCTTGCTAATTGCCTATAATTTCCACCTGTTGTCTATTCCATTTGCACAACAGCATGTGAAATTGATTGTCAATCAGTGTTGCTTCCTAAGTAGACAGTTTGATTTCACAGAAGTGTGATTGACTTGGAGTTACATTGTGTTGTCTAAGTGTTCCCTTTATTTTTTGGAGCACTGTATATGTGTGTGTGTGTGTGTGTGTGTGTGTGTGTGTGTGTGTGTGTGTGTGTGTGTGTGTGTGTATAGATGTTTTGTTTGTGAGACTCTTAATAGTTCTGTTGGAAGTAAATAGCACACAATACTAAAGGCCAGTTGAATTTCATATTGGTAACATGTTTATAACTGTCATTAGAATAACCAGTCGAATTTTCTTTGTGAAAGTTCCCTCCCCTTTCAGTTTTCTAATAAGTGTCCCCATAGTAAACTAGCTATTCTTTACTGCTGTAGGTCAGCTATGTTCTGAATACCACCAAGGAACTCACTCTGCGATAATTATCACATTTTTGGGCTTTTATCGCAATCACATTTTTGATTAAAAAAATGACACACACTTAGAAAAAAAATAAAAAAAGTCACAAAAAAGACACGATAAGTGATGAAAAAAATGTTAAAACTTATCACATTTTTGATACATCAGCCCTAATATCTGTATCATATATACTGTATATATTTTTTTTATCAATATCATATATTCCCTACTGTGTATGTCTAACAACCTACAACAATCTGTGTTAACTCTGTATAAAATAAATGTAACGCTGTTTAAATGTAAAGCAAATCCAGAAGAGGTTCCACAAGATGAATATTTGATATGATCACAAATAAATGACTGCTATATTTCAAAGACTCATCAATTAATTATAACTTGCACAATAAAAAGAAGTAAGAGCAATTCCCACAAGAACTTAAAACACAAAAGTGGTACTTTGCTGTTGGTCAACAATAGAGACATGATAATTGTCAAATAACTAAAACTGAAAGTTATATTATAATAATGAAAACAGAACTACAATTACATTTATAAGGATGAGTATTAAAAGACAACTAGACAGCACTGAGAATCTCATACTCTATGCAAAGCATTAAAGTAAACTATACTATTCATTCTTACATTGATTTGCCCCTGCAGCTCTGTTAAAGTACCTATGTCACATCAATGCTGATGTTACATGCCCCATATTTAGGACACTATCATACAGTATATTGATTAGATGACTGACAATTCTGAAATTACAAAGAACACTATACCATGTAATTGATGTTCCTGCATCACAAGCGATTGTATATTATCTACATGGTCGAGTCACATTATTATGACCACCTCCTATATTTGATGTAGCCCACCATCGCGTATCCCATGAAGTACGTCATGTGTTGTCCGCTGTTTGGAGGGTATATAAGGTGTGCGATAGGCTGTCTGCACACATATCTCTTGTTGCTGTCATGGGTAAAAGGGGCCATAATCAATGGTTTTCAGGCCAAGGGTGGCAGTATTTCTGAAACAGCTCAGTTTGTGCACTGTTCACGTGCTGCTGTGGTGAAGGTGTATCGTGACTGGACAAATGGCAACATTGTGAATAACTGATGTGGAAACTGTGGTGTATCACATTGCCATTGATGTGAGAGGCGAACGTCAGCTACAAAGGTGCGTGAGGGCCATCTGAACGATACAGTGGAGCAGCTCATTATCAAAACGAACCTGGGGGATACCAGAAGTGTGTGTAAAATGACAGTTCGGTGATCCCTGGGGCTCCAAAGTGTTTTGTTTGGCTATTAGCTGGTGGTCACAATAATGTGACTTGACCGTGTATTACCCAGTAAAACACCTGTTAAAAGTACACTTTTCAGAATATGACAATATGTGAGCAACCACAATAACATATGCCTCCTTTTCAGTGCTTCTTACTTGTCTTGAAGTTTCCAGGCCATCACAAACTTGTAGCAAATCGGACCAGTGATCAATACACAGTTTATTCAGAACAACATGTAGAGGTATTGAAACAGGAGGAAAGAGCAATGTACAAAGGTCAGATACCCAAGTGGTCGCTTAAGAGCAGGAGGAATTTAGCTAGATATTTAATTCAAGAGCAAGGCCAGTAATTGCTACACAGTAGTACAATAAGCAGGTGATGTAGATGTGCAGAGGGATGTCAAAAGGGAGATTGGGTCAGATGGGAAGATGGATATGAAAAAAGCAGGTAAGATGCAGACAGCTGCACTTGCTTGGGGGCGGCACAGCAGGCTGATGAGGCCAGGTGATTCTTTTTTTTATCATTGCAACTTATTTTTTTTCTTCATTTTTTATTTTGCAACTGATGGGAGTAGAACAGTGGGCTGCAATTTTGGTCTGGGTGATGGTAGTCGGGTGAGTTGGGGCGGCTTTGGTGGTCTCAAGGCATCCTGACTGGCCCCAAAATGAAGGAGGCAGTGACAATAATGTGATATAGATTTGGAAAACATCGCGCTATTGATAGAATAAAATATAATAATATTGATTTTTGTAATATTATTTATCAGGCTGTAAAAGTTGTCAGAAATGAGGTCGGGAGACTTAATATGAAATAAAAAATATATATACACCCTTTATTTTATACCAAATACTACACCATAAACATAAAACATATATATAAAAAAAGGATTTTTTTCCTCTATGCAAGCATCAGATATTTAATAGTCATAGTATAATTCGGGACCTATAAATGAATTGAACTATAATAACAACTCAAATGAGTGTATTATAAATTAACTCTCACGTATTGTCTTATAAAGGACACGTGAGAGTTAATTTATAATACACTCATTTGAGTTGTTATTATAGTTCAATTCATTTATAGGTCCCGAATTATGCTATGACTATTAAATATCTGATGCTTGCATAGAGGAAAAAAATCCCTTTTTTTATATATATGTTTTATGTTTATGGTGTAGTATTTGGTATAAAATAAAGGGTGTGTATATATATTTTTTATTTCATATTAAGTCTCCCGACCTCATTTCTGACAACTTTTACAGCCTGATAAATAATATTACAAAAATCAATATTATTATATTTTATTCTATCAATAGCGCGATGTTTTCCAAATCTATATCACTTCGTTTATGCTAGAGACCCTAACCAAGTCTTAAAACAGACGCTGCTGTTTACTTACATGAAATAAATAACATAAAAAACTTTTTTACACTAACAATAAATTGAACAGCGCCGGGAGAGTGGGATCAGCATACCACAGGGGATTTCTTCTCCTCCATATCTCAGTATATATCTGGTGAACTCCCAGGCAGCTGAATAACTACATTAATTAAACTTATTCCTTATTCTTTTATTTTTATTTTTATTTCTATATTCCATTTTTTCTTTGGGCTGTGATATTTGTCAGAAATGACTGAATTTAGAAGCTATGATGAAAGGAAAAAGAGGAGAGATCAATATGTATTTTCTATGAATGAACATACACAAAAAGAACAGACATGTTCTAGCTCCCCGGATATGAACAAATTATTCTATGAATTAGAGGATTTATTAAAAGAGGAGATGAGGAATTGGTGGGATGGTATCTCTCTGCAAAAATACCTTGACGAGAGGATAATACCAAGAGGCCTGAGGATATTTAAACATCTCTCCATCAATGAGAATCCTACATTGCAAAAAGACTGGGAGAATATATTGGATGATTGCTCTTTTTCATTAATTAGATTATTGATTAAATATAGAGAGGAGAAAGTGAAAATAGATGAAGTGAAAGATAGGTTACTCAAATTTAAGGATACAATTGCATTTAAAGAAAGGGATGAGCAAATAAATGTTAGGGTGGAAAGGTTTGAACGTGAACTAGTATCAAACAAAAAAAGGAAACTATCAAGGGATCAGGGTGATTATAAAAATAATATGATCAGGACATATAATAAACAGCCCAGAAGAGACCACAGTCAGATAAATAGGGATCAGGATCAGAACACCTACCAATACTCTCAAAGAGGGGGGAGATATCAGTACCCGAGACAATTTCGCTCTAGAAATGAGTCATATAGGTATAGACATTCTGAATTTGATAGGACACCTGCAAAAAGATCTTATACAAGACCTAAATCACCATCCCCCAGAAAAATTGAAGAGAGAGTAAGAAGTGACTCCAATAAGGATTTTCCCCAGAAAGAGAAATTTTTCCATCCAAATCAATACGAAACACTCACCAATCATACACCAAAGAGACCAAGAGAAGGAGAGGAAGGAGAGGGAGAGGCAAAAATATCAAGGTGGACCAGACACAAATGAGTATAGGTATACATAACTTATCTTCACACAAATTAACAAATGATCAGATGAAACTTTTACAAAAGGGTCTTAACTTTGCCCCAAGCAAAGAACCAAATTTATTTGAATTATTTTTGGATTTAAATACAATAACTAGGGACCTTTGTAGAAAGAGGTATTTTGCCTCTAAACATTTGGAGAATCAAAATGAAGAATGTGTCCCTATTATTCTAAATGAAACAGATGAGGACGGAATCCATATATTGGAACAATTACTAAAAGAAAATACAGATGAGGTTTTACTTTATGATCAAACCACTATAAAACATGGAGATACTAAGCCTATATTCAGGAAGAAGTCCCAATTTTTTCCGCTTAATCAGAAAAGCACAGCAATTACATTATTTTATAATAAGACATTGACTGATTTTAAAACTATATGTGAAAATAGGGAGAGGAATATAAATATGGGTATCAAAAATAAAAATAAGAACAACAATAAAAATAAAAATAAAAAGAAATATTACCCTGTGTCCTTTAAAAACAACCTGACTAAGCAGGAGAGAAAAGCACTGAAAGAATTGAAAGATATTAGTACCTTGGTTATAAAACCGGCTGATAAAGGGGGTGGGATCATTATACAAGACCGCTCAGATTATATTCTGGAAGCGGAGAGACAGTTATGTGATGAAATACACTATAGAAGCCTACATGTAGATCCCACCCCTCTTTATCAGGTGGAATATGGAGATTTACTGGCTAAAGCCCGAGCAGAGGGTGCGATCTCAGAGGATGAATATAAATTTTTGTTGTGCCCCCATCCCATCACTCCCATCTTTTATCATTTGCCCAAAATTCACAAATCACTTACGTCACCCCCTGGTCGTCCTATCATTTCAGGTATTGGGTCCCTCACTTCTAATTTATCACGTTTTGTGGATGCTCACTTACAGGGTCACGTCAATAATTTAGATTCTCATATTAAGGACACTAAACATTTTTTACATAAAATTTCAGAGGTTTGCTGGACAGAAGGGTGGGCATTTATGACCCTTGATGTCCAGGCCTTATACACTAACATCCCGCATAAGGCAGGGATAGAAACAATAAATCATTATCTTAACGAAGATCTTAGTCTAACACAAGAGAGACGTGACTTTGTAACTGAAGCTATCCTTTTTATTTTGACACACAATTACTTTTTGTTCAACAACACATATTACTTACAGACACTGGGGACGGCCATGGGGACTAGATTTGCACCGAGTTTTGCGAATCTCTATATGGGCCGCCTAGAAGAACAACTGATTTGGGGCGGTCCATACAGAGATGATCTAGTCCTCTATGGCCGTTTTATTGATGATTTATTTATTATTTGGAAAGGGGGTTATCACCGAGCACTCGAATTTGTTGATTATCTTAATAAGAATGAATTTAATTTAAATTTCACTCACACCTTTAGTTTTGAGAACACAGTATTTCTGGATATTGCACTCTCTGCTAGGGATAATATTATTATTCCATCCAACCACATGAAACCAGTGGGAGCATCCAATTATTTACACTATATGAGTAGTCACCACAGACCGTGGATCAAAAACATTCCAAAAAATCAGATAGTGCGCCTCAGAAGAAATTGTGCAGGGGATGAAGATTTTCATTCCCAAATGGAAATCATGTTGGGACACTTCAAGAGAAGGGGCTACCCTGACAATCTGTTAAATAATGCCAGAAAGTATGCGAAGAAAATATGCAGAAAAGATCTAATAAGCATGCAACCTTTTAATGAAACAAAAAGAATATCATTCAGTTCAAGAATGGAAACATCTATAATGAATATAGGAGAGACAAAAACCCACAGTCAAAATAAACAAGAATGTGAAAACATCCTTTTTCTGTCAAAATTTAACAATAAATCAAAAGAAATAAAAAAGATAATCTGTAACAATTTTGTGTTACTAGAACAAGACCCCATTTTGAGGAATGTTATTGGAAAAAAAACGGTAGTAGTATTCAAAAAGAACACCAACTTGGGAAATATTTTAGCACCAAGTATGCTAAAACCTATAGGAGAAACAATTAATTCGAAGAATTGGTTGACAACTAATATGGTGGGATCATATAGATGTAATAAGACTATTTGTCTAACGTGCAAATTTATGCTTAATAAAACCACTAGCATAACTTCTAGCTCCAATGGGGATATTTTTGATATAAAACAATATATCAACTGTGAATCCACCTATTGTGTCTACGTCCTACAATGCCCATGTTCCCTACAATATGTAGGAAGGACTACTAGGAGTATCAAGAGTAGGTTTAGGGAACATAGATGTAACATCATAAACAGGAAAATGACACATAGTGTTTCACGCCACTTTGCTAAACAACATGGAGGAAACCCCATGGGTCTGTCCATTGTAGGAGTGGAAAGATTTATAAACACCAAAAGAGGTGGAAACAGATTCAGACAACTGTGTATTGGTGAGTCTTCCTGGATATTTAAACTAGAGACTCTCATACCTAAGGGTTTAAATGAGGCACTTGACTATACATGTCTTGACGACTGAACGCAAATGTAGGTGTAATCTGGTTCAAGTACTAAAACAATAAATATGAGGTATTGAATATTGAATAAAGACCCATTGGGTTATAAAGAAGTTTGAATTAATTTCTATACTATTAGGTCTTTTCATTTATATATATATATCCCAACATATATGATAATCCCCTTCCCCTTCTCCATTTTCCCTTTATGTGGTATAATCCTATATTACCTTTCTAAGAAAAGTACTACTAACAACAACAAAAGCATTCCTCTCCAGTAAAATGCTTCTTCACATAAGTAAACTCTGCATATTTATATACATCTTATTATTAAACAATACTATTAACTTTTCCTTTCATATGTGATACTTATCTTTTATAAACGTAGAATTGTGGTAGTGAATTTCATCCTCAATACTCAAATTGTGTGAAATTTTATTCAACTGGGATAAACCAAAGATATAAATGTCTTATGTAGGTTAGAATTAATTAAAGCTTCAGGTTGGGAGAACTTTTTTATCATATTATATTATCTTTTTATCATATTATATTATATTATATGGTTTTTATATGTAATTATTATTTATGGTTATTATTATTATTCTATAAGTATTAAGATATCTATAAGCATCAGGAATCAGATGACTCATATACAAAAACCTAGATAATCTGTATGGCTTTAAATCAATTTGCTGCAAACAGCTATAATTAATTAATCAATTAGGGATCATTGTTGGCTATATAAAAAAGGAACACCACAACTAAAGGGCAGTCCTGAGGAAGTCCCAGTGCATTGTGGGACGAAACGCGTTGACGTATATTGGATATCCAGCAGTGTCTCGATCCTCCGGGAGAAACGGAATTGGCTCCTGACAGCCTATACAGAGCTACTACAGCCGCTTAATACCAACAAGCACCTTCCAGATTACCCTCCGCCCTGCTTGGTAATTTGTCCGGCAATTTGTCCACCGAACATCCCACGCTGTAACACACTAACAGCGGGAGACCTATAGGCTGCATTCGTGAGCACATTGGAGCAGCAACCCGGAGCGGTGACGGCCTCACCACCGGGAGAGGAAAGACGGCACGCAGCTTCGGCAGGAACCACCTCTGAGTAACCCGTCTCCTATTTTATCACGGACACCCGTTACAACACGCCCGGGGCGGTGATAGCCTCACCACCGGGAAAGGAAGGACGCTATAAGGTATAACTTTGACAGCCACAGGCGGTAACTATCTTACCTTCAATTTATTCTGAACTAATCACTACAGCCGGGACGCCGGCACATAGAGCCATCTATTAAAACCGTGTGGATCTTGCAAAGAAATATAATCTGACACATATTGTCTTATAAAGGACACGTGAGAGTTAATTTATAATACACTCATTTGAGTTGTTATTATAGTTCAATTCATTTATAGGTCCCGAATTATGCTATGACTATTAAATATCTGATGCTTGCATAGAGGAAAAAAATCCTTTTTTTATATATATGTTTTATGTTTATGGTGTAGTATTTGGTATAAAATAAAGGGTGTATATATATTTTTTATTTCATATTAAGTCTCCCGACCTCATTTCTGACAACTTTTACAGCCTGATAAATAATATTACAAAAATCAATATTATTATATTTTATTCTATCAATAGCGCGATGTTTTCCAAATCTATATCACTTCGTTTATGCTAGAGACCCTAACCAAGTCTTAAAACAGACGCTGCTGTTTACTTACATGAAATAAATAACATAAAAAACTTTTTTACACTAACAATAAATTGAACAGCGCCGGGAGAGTGGGATCAGCATACCACTGGGGATTTCTTCTCCTCCATATCTCAGTGACAATAATGTGCCTAGGGGCGGCCTGACCCCTAAATCTGCCCCTGGTCAGATTCCAGATAAGGTTGGTACACAGTAACATCAAACAAGCTGATGGAAATATGTAGAACATAGTCTTTAAAGAGTAGGTACACATCAAACAACTAGCACTGACTGCTAGGTGAAGTCTCACTATACATGGTTAGGAGATGTGGCTCACTCACTGTTGTGTTAGTTGGCAAGTTGTGTACATGTTTAACCACATGTCAGGAGCTAGGAATCCACTTCAACCTGCATGCAATGCCCTTGTACATCGAAGGTCCTATTGTTGGGCACATCTATTAAAGTGAGAGGCATGAGTTCTACAAAAATGTTTAGGAAGCAGAACATTTCTATTTTAATCTTTTTATTAATGGCATACAAGAAGCCAAGCTTATAAAGTTTCTGGATTTGCAGATGACATTAAGCTGTTTTGGTATTTAGTACTCAGAAGTATAGTACCTCGGTACAAAAGAATTTAGACAAAATGACAAAATGGGCCACATATTGTCATTTTCATTTTACAGTAGATAACATACTATGATTCTAGTCATTGTAGTAACTATGCTACTGGTCTGTAAATGGAGTACGGGGATGGAGTACAGGGATGAAGGGGTAGGCAAGAGCCCTAGGTAAAAACCTGCACAGATACCCATGATCTCTAGTTTAGGGTAAAAATAGGGCAAAATTCCTTCAGGCCCACACTGGAAATGGTGACACTTTAATATTATGACACTTATTAACATGTCTAGAAGCGGAATGGTTCTCAGCTATGTTCTTAATAGCTCTTACATGTTGTCTTGAATTCTGATAAGTACTGTAGCAGTCTTTTTGTTTTCCCACATATTTTAGCCACATGGACATTCTAATAAGTAAATAATATATTGTTGTAGAACAATTCATCATCTCTTTTAAATGACACATTTTCTACAAATTATAATTACAGATCTGATTGTATCCTTCTGTGTAAAATTTACATATGCAGGAAAAATAACATTTAAAGAAACCTATCGCTTTGAACCCCCCAAAATCCTTTCTAACTGTAGATGGAGGCCTCAGCTGTAGATGGAGGCCTCAGCATTCTTGGAGCTAAAATTTCTTTCAAATTTTTAGCCCTTCTAAACCCAACTTTTGGTTTTTCAGGTATTGTTCAAAAAATTATCTATCTGTAGGATCTTCCAGTGTTTATTAAGTGCTTTTTTATTTTTCCTTCTCCAGCACTTATTATAATTGAATCAGCAAAATTCAGCAACATCATGGCAATCCAGCACATGTGCAGTTGAGCACATTAGATAGCAATCATTTAAAAAACGTACACATTATACCAGTGGTTTTCAAACTGTGTTCCGTGGCACCCTGGGGTGCCTCGAGACACTTGCAGGGGTGGTTGGTGGTCAGGGACCAATTAAAAATATTTATGGTCAATGTAATATGTAAAACCAGTGCTTGTTGCTTCCAATCATCATAAAATATGTGGACAAACAAAAGTGACTCATGTCCATCACCACATAACTGAACCCACGGATGACATATAAAACACAATTTACTTCATTTAATATTTTTTTCTGCATTCCTCCAAAAGAAACTTTTAGCCTAAGGGTGTCATAAAAAAAATTCTGATGCTCTAGGGCGACGTGATTCAAAAAAGCTTGTGAACCACTGCATTATAATATAAGCCCTATTTTGGCATGGTGATTTACTTGTATCCCTTGAGGAAACATAGAAATATAGAATTTGACAGCAGATAAGAACCACTTGGCCCATCTAATCTGCCCCTTCATCCTTTAGGTAATCTAGAAAGTCCTATACCATGATATGGGATACTACTACTTCTCCAAACCTTTCTTTTTTTAATTGTACGGGTCCATTACTTATGTGCTTTATGTTTGTGTGAATAAATTGTTAACATGTTACACTATTGTATTTTTATACCCCGTGTGAGTTTTTTTGGTTTTAAGGTGAAAAGCTGGAATCCTCAGAAGTTTTCATCAGAGAACAGCACTCCACCATCCATGGTCTTTGTGGTGTTTGGCACAATGAGTCCAGTGCTTGTGATACTGAGTGCTATATGTAAGTCAGGGGTGTTTCTACAGAGCAAGGGGACGTGTGCACCTCCAGGTGGGCCCCCTCCTCTGCACTATGCTGTAGACTCCGGCATTGTGCCAGAGTCTACTGCGCATGCGCAGGTCTCCAGAAACATGGCGCCCGCCATGATCCAAAGACCAATTTGGCTACCGCACATGCGCGACGGCCATTTTGGCTACGATTTCTGGCGCGATCACAGCTCCCGGTGCTGGACTCTGGAAAGGTAAGTATTAAAATGGGTGCAATGGGTGCAGTGTGGGCCCCCATGGACCCAGGGGCCCGTGTGCACCGCACCCATTGCACTGATTATAGAAACACAAATGATGTAAGCTCTAGACACATAGGGGTACATTTACTAAATTGCGGGTTTTTAGAAGTAGAGATGTTGGCCATAGCAACCAATCAGATTCTACTTATCTTTTATGTAGCACCTTCTAGAACATAACAGCTAGCATTTGATTGAATTTGGTTGCTATGGACAATATCTCCATTTCTAAAAACCCACACAATATTAAATATACCCCCTGGGAGCAAGCACTTTTCCTGCATGTGAGTCACTTTCCGTATAAATTGTATTATACAATTATACCCTTTTTCATTGCCTGTGACCCACACTGCTTGCTGAAGATCTTGGAGCTAAGAGGGATAAGCAAAGGAGGGGAATAAAAGACACTGTTATAATAAGCAGAGTTCAATCACATTTGACTATGCATATGTACAGTATATATATATATATATATATATATAGAGAGAGAGAGAGAGAGAGAGAGAGAGAGGAAGAGAGAGAGAGAGCAAAAAGGGGCACTCCCCATATTCACAATTGCATTTAAAAACTGTTGGCTTTTATTATGATAAAAGTATACTGGATCTTTGCTGGGCGGGCTGTTCATGATGTTTGAATTACACTGCTGTGCCTTCTGAGTATGGTCCTTGTTGGACCAAAATGCCTACAGTTTTTAAATGCAATTGTCAATATGGTGAGTGCCCCTTTTCTTGCTCTATTTTTGGACTCTTTTATCGTGGTCGAGTTTCATCTGCTAAGTATGAAATTCTGCTGAGAAGTTATGAGCATGATAATAAAGGCCTACAGTTGTTAAATGCAATTTGAATCTGATGAGTGGCCCTTTCTTTGCTCTATTTTTGGACTCTTTTGTCCAAATGGTTGTGGACTTTGATGAAGAGAGTGCAACCTATTCCATTATGTATGTGTTTATATATATATATATATATATATATATATATATAAATAAGAACACAATTCCCACGTGCGCTACATTGATTGCATAAAATTTGCAGGAAGACTCACTGGGATATACTCTGTATACTGGAGAATATTAATTCCTGGGGTCCTGAAACAGATAACCCCTCCCCTGAAAATCACCCAAACAAGAGGCCCACAGCCAATTAGAACAAAATATTGGTTTAATGTCACAGATTAAACACATATATATTAAAAAGATTTTATAAAAAAAATTTATTTACATAGAATTTGTACAAAGAATTCAAATATGTACATCAGTGAGAAATGTCCAGAATGTGGTGGTGGTTCAGATACTCCCACAGCTTATCAAGGTGTGAGCTCAAGAAGGGAGTGTCTCCACAAACTGGGTTAATGACTCTTAGCTGACAGACCCAACGCATTTTGTCTATTCGACTTCATCAGGGGTAACTTGTTTGGGGATAAACAAATTAATTATCTTAATTAATATACTGATTAATGAGTGTAGTAGGGAATTTAATTAAATATGCAGGTACCTACCAATAATAACAGTAGGACCAAATAGATAATTTTAAAATCAGTGAATGAGAATTCATACGGTAGCCTGGATGGAACAAAAAAGACATACTCTTTAAGGTTATTTTCTCAATCTTAAAAAAAAGGACATACTCTTTCTGGATATCTACACAATAAAAGTTTCTGTATCATTTATTAATGTGTAATATAATTTCTATATACTGTGGTCATTTTCTTTTATATTTATTTAACTTAATGGACGTACCTCATACAAAAGTGAATTCATCTTATATGGGGCTTCCAAAATTAGCTTCTAAAAAAGCTTATATTAGAGTTCTTCTAAAAATTACTGGCACCTATGAACTGATGTCCTCAGAACCACCTAACAGAAATGGAGGGCAAAATGTATCATATATTCTAATTAGGGAGTCTATATTAGATAAATAGAGGAAATAGGCTCTTAAGGTACATACCTGGATATATTAAACAGCATTAATATCCATTATTGGTTTTACTTGGACATGATAAAATATTTGTATCTACAAGAAAAAGGGGGAATTGGTGTTTGACGTGGGGTATATCAGCCATTTGAGACCACACCCAAACAATATAAGCATACATACCATAAGGTTTAACCGGAATAAAAAATATTTTTATGTGCACTGAAACTTCCCAGTAGATTTCACAGTTGAATCGTAAAAGTAATAAACATTACTTCAGTTCTTTTATATGATGCACAAAGGAATAACGTAATCTGTAAAAAAGAAATAGATTACATATGGGTGGAGCATCCCATCATTGCTATATTTTATCATCTCCCAAAAGTGCATAAGAACTTGCAGTCCCCTCCTGGTAGACCAATTATCTTGGAAGTGGATTCATTAACCGCTAACCTCTCTCATTATATAGTTTTGAAATTACAACCATACGTGAAAGTTTTGCCTTTGTATCTTAAAGATTCCACAAGTTTATTACAAACATTAGATAAATATATGTGGAGTGTAGAGGAAAGGTGGCTAACTATTGACATTCAGGCACTATATTTCTCCATTCCACACAAAAAAGGGATTGAGGCAGTCCAGTCTTTTTTAACAGCCGATCCGGACAAAGCGGAAGTCGAAAGGAAATTCATTTAGGATAGTATAAGTTTCATTCTGAAACATAATTATTTCCGATTCGAGGATTCCCACTTCCTCCAGCAGCAGGGGACTGTGATGGGGATGAAATTTACCCCATTATATGCGAACCTGCTAATGGGGGTATGGGAAGAGTCAGCCATTTATGGAACCAACTTTGAGAGAGATCACATCAAGTTCTATCGGAGATATATCGACGATCTAATCATTATATGGACTGGAGACGAACAAAGCACTGAACAATTTGTCAACCATGTCTAGACCAATTCTTTTAACTTGAAGTTTACCTATAAATCTGATGCAAATACAATGGACTATCTAGATCTCAAACTGGAGAGCAAAATAGGAGAATTTGTGAAAACATCAACTTTCTTCAAGGAAGTTGATGCTAACAACTTTATTCCTACATCCAGGTGCCATCATCCTGTCTGGATAGATGGAGTCCCCTACTCTCAGTTCCTCAGATTAAGGAAAAATTGTAGTATCTTCAGTGAGTTCTTGACACAAGCAGATAGATTTCTGGCGCGGGGTTACAACCAGGACAAAGTGGAAGAAGCTTTAAAAAAAGCAAGTAACGTGGACCGAGCTAGTCACCTATTTAAAAATACAATACCTAAACATGTGAAAGACAAGAAATGCAAGCCTTTTATAACCCAATTTAATAAAGAAAATCATCTAATCACTAAGATTTTGGATAAACACTGGCCCATCCTGTTGAAGGACCCTATACTTGGACCATCACTCCCCTGCAAACCACAAGTAGTGTTTAAAAGGCCTAACAATTTGAAAAACATTTTAGCACCAAGTGCATTACATTCTAAAAAATCAGCCACACAATCAGAAATTAGTACATCCTCTTTTTTGAAGAATAGTGTTGAATGTTTCCCTTGTAACAGCTGTATCTGTTGCAAGTTCATAGAAGAAAACACTTTTCTTGGGAGTTTGAAAATGGGTCAAAATATACCCTAAGAGAAAAAGTAAATTGGAACAGTGAATTTGTAGTTTACAGAATAACATGCAGCTGTAAATTACATGTACGTTGGCAAAATGAAAAGAAATGCCAAACTCAGAATACAAGAGCACCTACGAAGTATAAAAAATAAAGTCATTAATCACAGCCTACATCTGCATTTTTCTAATACCAAGGATTTTAAGTTCACTATTTTAGAATTGGTGTGATTAGAACCAAGAGGAGGTGATAGAGAAAAAGCACTTTCCAGAAGGGAATCCCTCTTGATTTTCACTCTAAACACCCTCTCTCCCAAAGGACTGAATGAACATATAGATATTGTGTCATTTTTATAAAAAGCCACAATAAGCACAGTGATATCACCTAAAGGATTATTATGAGATCATTATAATCTACTCACTTAGTATCAGTAACACTGGGTCTCACTAGTTCACTGGAAAAAACCCATTAATAATATTGGGAAGGGTTTTTTTTTTAAGACCTATTCCCAATTTAATTAATATAATTATTTAGTCACCTTTTAATTACTAAAAGATGAATGTATTAATAACATATTAAATGAATTAATAAAGAACCTTTCGGCAGAATACATGTTATGCTATACTTAAAAGTTCTTGTAACCTATTAAAATTACTATATGTAGGGCATTTCTGATTATTTCACATAGTGTAATTATGTAATTTTTTACAAGCTGTATAAACTACTTATATGTGTTTTTATTATGTATATGTATCAGGGTATGACATGTGTGTTACACTATTATCTGTTATGGTGATTTTTTTGTAAAACTGTAGCCTTGAAAAAACAGTTTACTATAGTAAATATTAGATCATGACTGGTGGAAAGCATTTACTTCCTGCTTGCGTTCCACTAGTGAAGGGGTAATTCTGGAGAACTCCTTTAATATGGACATATGGTCCATTCTAGACCACTAGGCAGACATAAGGGTGTGACGTACACCTCTGATGCGGCACTATTGGTGGACGATATCGCGGGAGTGGCCAGCCGCGAGAGGCGGTGCAACTAGTGTCCCTGATGCGAGCAACATCGGAGGCACGAAGACGCGGCCAGCTGACATGGGCCAGGTCACTGACACAATTCACGTCACGAGAGGGCACGGCCTAAGATCCTGATGCATCAGAGGGGGAACATCTCTGACGCAATCAATGCTGAAGTTATCCCTGTTGGGAAATACTATTGTGTGTGAGATTTTACTCACCTGACAGCACATATGATGCATTCCAGGTGGAATGCATACTGGTAGTATGGGCTCCAAACCAGGTGTAGGTTGTTTAAGAGCTTGTTAGCCCTGTGCTTATGGGTTTATTTAGAACAACTATATATCAATCAATAGGGGGGAATAGAGATATTCGGTTCATAAACATAATGAAAGAGAACCCAGTTAATTATTTATTTTTAACCTCCCAACAACATTTAAGCCTCTAGTAATTAGAGGAAGTGATGTAATCACTGAGGGGGTTTAAATAGCAGCAGTGGAAAGCAGCACATTATCCTGAGTCTCCCACACACATTGTTGCTGCTAGAGTCCTTCGGGTGAGTGTCTAAGTCACTTTGCTGAATTTTGTTTTTAAAGGCTACAGTTACAATAAGCAGAGGTTCTAATAAAGTGTTGTTTGTATTTAGGTATAAAAACTGAAGTAATGTTTTTTACTTTCAAGATTCAACAGTGAAATCTACTGGGAAGTTTCAGTGCACATTAAAAAAAATGTAATCCGGTTATACATTATGGTATGTATGTTTATATTGTTTGGGTATTGTCTCAAATGGCTGATATACCCCACGCAGAGCCGTAACTACGTGTGTGCCAGGTGTGCCTGGCACACAGCGCAGTCGCCCTGAGGGCGCAACTGCCTGCATTCCCTAAAGTCATCAGCGGCATTGCAATTAGTCAAACTGACTTATTACAAGCCGCCTGTGTGCGTGTACTGCCGCCGGAGAGAAGCAGCTCCGGGGGGCAAGGGAGGAGGAGGGAGGGGTCTCGGGAGCCACAGCAGCGCTATGTAATTGGGGCAGCGCAGCTGCAGCTGTGCCTCTCCTTCCACATAGGCTGGCCGCTGCTGTAAATGCTGGGATGCACTTCCCTCATCCCAGCATTCACAGCATTGGCGGCCAGCCAATGCGGAAGGAGAGGGTCAGCTGCAGCGGCGCGCTACAAATTACAGTGCACTGCTGCAGCTCCCGAATCCCCCTCCCTCCTCCTCCTTCTCCCCTGCCTTCGGAGCTGCCAACACTGAGGAGCATGACTGCCTGAGCCAGCGGAGAGATGGTAAGTATCATCTACGCTGTCTGCCGTAATGTGTAATAAAGGGACGCTGTCAGCCGTAATGTGTAAAAAGGGGACTGTCTGCCGTAATTGTAAAAGGGGGACTCTGTCTGCCGACTGCCGTAATGTGTAAAAAGTGGACTCTATCTGCCGTAATTTGTAAAAAGGGGGACTCTGTCTGCTGTAATGTGTAAAAAGGGGACGCTGTCTGTCGTAATCTGTAAAAAGGGGATGCTGTCTGCCAAATGTGTAAAAAAGCGGACGCTGTCTGCCGGAATATGTAAAAAAGGGGACTGTCTGCCGTAATGTGTAATAAAGGGACGCTGTCTGCCGTAATGTGTAAGAAAGGGACTCTGCCGTAATGTGTAAAAAGGGGACTGTCTGCCGTAATTGTAAAAGGGGGACTCTGTCTGCCGACTGCCGTAATGTGTAAAAAGTGGACTCTATCTGCCGTAATTTGTATAAAGGGGGACTCTGTCTGCTGTAATGTGTAAAAAGGGGAACGCTGTCTGCCGTAATGTGTAAAAAGGGGACGCTGTCTGTCGTAATCTGTAAAAAGGGGATGCTGTCTGCCAAATGTGTAAAAAAGCGGACGCTGTCTGCCGGAATATGTAAAAAGGGGGACTGTCTGCCGTAATGTGTAATAAAGGGACGCTGTCTGCCGTAATGTGTAAGAAAGGGACTCTGCCGTAATGTGTAAAAAGGTTATGCTGTCTGCCTTAATGTGCAAAAAGGGGGACTGTCTGCTGTAATGTCTAAAAGGGGGACTTTGTCTGCCATAATGTGTAAAAAGGGGGACTTTGTCTGCCATAATGTGTAAAAAGGGGGACGCTGTCTGCCGTAATGTGTAAAAAGGTGGACGCTGTCTGCCGTAATGTGTAAAAAGGTGGACGCTGTCTGCCGTAATGTGTAAAAAGGTGGACTGTCTGCCGTAATGTGTAATAAGAGGACGCTGTCTGCCATAATGTGTAATAAAGGGACGCTGTCTGCCGTAATGTGTAAAAAGGGGGACTGTCTGCCGTAATGTGTAAAAGGGAACTCTGTCTGCCGATTGCCGTAATGTGTAAAAAGGGGAATCTGTCTGCCGTAATGTGTAAAAAGGGCTCTACATTGTGTAGAGGAGCTACTGTGTCACGGAAATTGAATAATGGAGACTACTGTGCACCGTAATAGGAATTGGTATTATTTTGTGGCTACATCCCTTCCCCATGAAGCTATGCCCCCATATATTTTTTGTGCTCCTGCGGCACGCACTGCGGCGCACACTGCCATTATATTACATAAAGGGGGGGCGCTGATGCTGTTTTTTGCACGCAGCACTAAAATGTCTAGTTACGGCACTGACCCCACATCAATCAAACACCAATTCCCCCTTTTTCTTGTAGATACAAATATTTTATCATGTCCAAGTAAAATCAATTATGGATATTAATGCTGTTTAATATATCCAGGTATGTGTCACGATCCAGGTAATTCCTTATCAGTATTTACCTTCCAAATGTCTCCTGAGACTGTCCCAGCGTTCCAAGCCTGGATTCCATCTGCACTGTCTGTGTGCAGCACGCTGCATCTCATTGTTTCTAATCTCTTTACTGTGATTCTGGCAGCATCAGGGTTAAGTTTCACATGCAAGTTACAAACAATCTTTCCCTCCAAAAGCTAGCATGGGCGCAGCCATGTTTTCCTAATCACGTGATACCTTTCAGCCTATCAGCTGCACTCTGCTCTCAGCCTGATTACCCAGCAGCTGCACTCTGGTCTCTGGTTAATCAGCCAGCCAATCCCTGTTTCCCAGCTGGTATAAATATCTTGTTCCTGGGGTGGAAAGAAGTCAGTGCTTCAATTGTCTACAGTGATTCCAGTGTGCAGTTCTTCCATGGACTTTCTCTGCAGTACAGCCTGACTCTGCAGTGTCTACATTGCTCCCTGTGACTGGCAGTTACCTGAGACCGGCTTCCAGCTTCTAGCTTCCAGCGGTGCTCTGCCCTGCCAGTAACCATCGGTGTTTTGCCATCGATCCCAAGTCACCATCGGTGTTCCGCCATCGATCCCCAGTCACCATCGGTGTTCCGCCATCGATCCCCAGTCTCCATCGGTGCTCCGCCATCGATCCCAAGTCTCCATCGGTGCTCCGCCATCGATCCCAAGTCTCCATCGGTGCTCCGCCATCGATCCCAAGTCACCATCGGTGTTCCGTCATCGATCCCAAGTATTTCTCTGAACTGTGATTCCTGTTACCTGTACCAAGCCATCCATATTCCTCTGAACTGTGTTTAATAAACCTTTGAACTTTCCTTCGTTGTCTTGGTCACGCCTTCGGGCATTTGTTCTAAAGGTTCCCTGCTTGTCTAAGAACCCTGTACTGCCTCCCAGGTACACATATACCTCAGCCCCTACAACTGAGGCTCCCCCTGGTCAGCACCAGCCCTCAGTTGTGACAGTATGTACCTTAAGATCCTATTTCCTCTATTTATCTAATATAGACACCCTAATTAGAATATATGACACATTTTGCCCTCCATTTCTGTTAGGTGGTTCTGAGGACCAGTTCATAGGTGCCAGTAATTTTTAGAAGAAATCTAATATAAGCTTTTTTAGAAGCTAATTTTGGAAGCCCCATATAAGATGAATTCACTTTTGTATGAGGTACGTCCATTAAGTTAAATAAATATAAAAGAAAATGACCACAGTATATAGAAATTATATTACACATTAATAAATGAAACAGAAACTTTTATTGTGTAGATATCCAGAAAGAGTATGTCCTCTATTTCAGATTGAGAAAATAACCTTAAAGAGTATGTCTTTTTTGTTCCATCCAGGCTACCGTATGAATTCTTATTCACTGATTTTAAAATTATCTATTTGGTCCTACTGTTATTATTGGTAGGTACCTGCACATTTAATTAAATTCCCTACTACACTCATTATTCAGTATATTAATTAAGATAATTAATTTGTTTATCCCCAAACAAATTACCCCTGATGAAGTTGAATAGACGAAACGCGTTGGGTCTGTCAGCTAAGAGTCATTAACCCAGTTTGTGGAGACACTCCCTTCTTCAGCTCATACCTTGATAAGGTGAGGGAGTATCTGAACCACCACCACATTCTGGACATTTCTCAGTGATGTACATATTTAATTCTTTTTACATATTCTATGTAAAAAAAATATATAAAATCCATTTAATATATATGTCTTTAATCTGTGACATTAAACCAATATTTTGTTCTAATTGGCCATGGGCCTCTGGTTTGGGTGATTTTCAGGTGGGGGTTATCCGTTTCAGGACCCCAGGAATTATTATTCTCCAGTATACAGAGTATATCCCAGTGGGTCTTTTTGGAAGAATTCCTGCTAATGTTATGCAATCAATATAGCGCACTTGGGAATTGTGTTCTTCTATTTCTGTATTTGAGATTTATCAACAGCGATATCTCCCATAGAGCTGCTCCTATTCGGGCGCAAGATAAGGATACTGTTGTTTTGTGTATATATATATATATATAGATATAGATATATATATACACTAGCTGTTCTTCACATGGGAGTTTCTGATTTTCATAATTGTAAATATAAGTTAATGTAAATCATTTCGTTACTCTATAGAGTAATGATGTCATTATTTCAAGCCCCTTTTTATCCCCTTAGGGAAGGTTTATTAAATTTCAAATTATCTAGTTTTCCAGTTTCCCACCTGAAGAATACCTATCTTAACTTTCAGCTTCCTAACATATCCGGGAGTAGTAGAATTAGTGATGAGTCAGTCAGTGAGTGGGTGAGTGAGTGAGGGCTGCTATTCTACCTGTTCTTCGCATGGGAGTTTCTGATTTTCACAGTTATAAATATAAGTTAGTGTAAATAATTTGGTAACTTTATAGAGATGTAAATTTGAGATGTCTTAATATAAGTAAATATTAATCCATGGTTCTTGGCGTTACCCGAGGAGCACCCATAGCGAGAGACGGTAAAAGGTGAAAGGACCATTTTAGTAGTTTATTAAATTCTACACCCTGGAGGTGCATTCCAAATTTGATTTGTCTGTGCGTTATCGTTCACGCAATGCAAGCCACGCATCGGTAATGATGTCATTATTTCAAGCCGCTTTTTACCCCCTTAGGGAAGGTTTATTAAATTTCTAATTATGTAGCTTTCCAATTTCCCACCTGAAGAATACATATCTTACATTTCAACTTCCTAACCTATCGGGAAGTAGGAGAATTAGAGACGAGACAGTGAGTGAGTGAGTGAGTGAGTGAGTGAGGGCTGCTGTTCTACCTGTTCTTCGCATGGGAGTTTCTGATTTTCACAGTTGTAAATATAAGTTAGTGTAAAACATTTGGTAAATCTATAGAGATGTATATTTGAGATGTCTTATTGTAAGTAAATATTAATCCATGGGTCTTGGCATTACCGAGGTGTACCTGTAGCAGATACGGTAAAAAGTAACAGGACTATTTTTGTAGTTTATTAAATCCCACCCACTGGAGGTGCAATCCAAATTTTGATCCAATTGTCTATTTGGGCGTTATCGTTCACGCAATGCAAGCCACGGTAATGATGTCATTATTTAAACCCCCTTTTCATCCCCTTAGGGTAAGTTTATTAAAATTTTCATTACGTAGTTTTCCTATTTTCCACCTGAAGAATTCCTATGTTAGATTTCAGCTTACTAACATATCGGGAAGTAATATAATCAGTGATAAATTTGTCAGTGAGTGATGGCTTTTGCATATATACAGTGTATGTATGTATGTATATGTATATGTGTATGTGTGTGTGTATATGTATGTATGTGTGTATATATATATATATATATATATATAACAGTTAAGAACAATAGCGCCTACTAGTGTCCAAGAGATATATATAGTATCACCCAATGACGAATAAGCACTACTGATCTGACATAGTGATCTCTGTCACAAGACCAGCACAGGCATGATATGAAATAGAAAGCAGAAATGTAACATAGCGTGCACCATTTTATACCACTGTAGAGTAAGCAAGCAGCCTTAGTTGTATAAAACCTTTTCTGGGGATGTGCATGTCCCAATCTAATAATCCACAGCCAGGGATAATAAAAGGCTTAAAAAAAACAATACAACAAACACATGCAAATGGTAAAAACACAAACGTACAAGATTAAAACCATTTTTGAATTTATCCGTTCATTAAGAGGGTTCAAGTGTATCAATCCCAACACATTTTGTCAGTATTCACACTTCATCGGAATCCCATGATTAAGTCTGAATACTGGCAAAACTCCAACACATACCTTATTGACTTACTGTAAGAGCTGGCACTCACTTATACACTGAGTGTCAGCATTAACAACATAAAGTGACTATTTGCACTTTTTATAAATACATTTTGCATATAGTGTGTCACCTGTGCCACCTGTGTGCTTTCACATTCACTATATATATATATATATATATATAATATATGAGAGATAGATATATGTGTGTATGTATATATGTTCCAGCATAACTCTGGAGCAATTTATACAGAACTTGGTACACATATCACTTACTATCTGGAAAAAATACTGTGGGGGTAAGACACACCTAGCACCCCTAGGGGTGGGGGTGAAAAGGGGGCGACATGTAAAAATCCATAGTGTTTGGGGTCTCGGAGATGAATAGTGACACTCCCGATGCCGTTTAAGTCCAAGTTCAGCCTCCATCAGCAAGGGGGCTGAGAAGGAAAAATACTGTGGGGGGAAGACACCCCTAGCACCCCTAGGCATGATGGTGGGAAGGAGGTGACATGTAAAAATCCATAGTCGTCGGGGTCGCAGAGATGAATAGTGACACTCCCAATGCTGTTTCAGTCCAAGTTCAGCCCCCATCAGCATGCATGGGGAGTGAGAAGGGGTGAAATATAAAATGTCCAAAATGACAGACAGTAGTGTCAAATTCATAGTTTTTGGGTTTGCTAAGCTGATTGTATGTATGTTCCAGCATAACTCTGGAATTCCTGGAGAATTTTACACCAAACTTGGTACACATATGACTTACAATCTGAAAAAAAAAAATACTGTGGGGGTTAGATACCCCAGCATGGGGGTGCGAAGGGGTTAAAAATAAAATGTCCCAGTGACCTCAAGTGTTGTGCAAAAATCTTTTACCTTTTTACTTCACATGAGGAGCGATAATGAGAGCGAGAAGCTAAGCAAGGAGACCTTACATATTTAACATACAGTCTGCAGAGCTTGGCCTGTTGTCCCAGCATTTACAGCACTGAGCAGGGCAGCATCAGAGGCGGGACGGGGCAGAGAAGGAAGCGGATTAGTCTCCTCGGTGCCAGCCTTTTGACAGATTGGCAGCGGCAGGCGGAGCATGTCCTGTTTACGTGTAATTGCTGATCTTCTGTGATAAACTAACCAGTTAACTTTAGGTATATCCCATTGTGAAAATAAGACACAGAGACTACAGATTCTCTTACAATAAAATCTTTGTGATTATACTTGAAATTCCATAGCAAAGCACAGGTATTCAGCTAATATATATACAATGTCAACAAAATTAACTTATTTAAGTCCAAGTACTGTGTGCATGTGTGTTTGTGTTTTGCTTTTTCTTCATGCATTTTAAAACAGGTTGTATCCAATTTCCACTGAATACTGTACTACAAGGAAATAAATAGATTACTTTTTCCACTTTAAAAGCAATTCCAGTTGCAGCCATACTATATTCTGCTGGTCACTGTTTAGATTACTTTCCTGAAAAGCAGAAAACAGCATGGTTATAATTGTGTGTGATAGGCTGAGTTTTCACTCTTATATCCCTTGATAAAATCACTCATTCTGGGTAGTGACACTATTTTTTTTATGACATAGAAGTAACTGTCACCACTTAATTCCATTTTCAAATGTGACAGACTGACCTGATTCTAAGCTAGAAATGCCATGCAGACACGTTTTAGTTAAACATAAAGCCTTACAGTAACATTTTATGTTATTACAAATAAACTTACATTCAGTTCAATTTGTGATATTTAAATATTGTCAGTACGGATGGTGTAATGGTTAGCATTACTGCCTCACAGCACTGAGGTCATGGCTTCGATTCCCACCATGGCCCTAACTGTGTGGAGTGTGTACATTCTCCCCATACTTGTGTGGGTTTCCTCCGGGTACTCCGGTTTCCTCCCACAAGCCAAAAATATACTGGTAGGTTAACTGGCTCCCAACAAAATTAATCCTTGTTTGAATGTGTCTGTGTGTACATGTGATAGGGAATATAGATTGTAAACTCCACTGGGGCAGGGACTGAGGTGAATGGACAAATATTCTCTGTAAAGCGCTGTGTAATAAGTGTGCGCTATATAAGTAACTGGTAATAAAATAATAATTCATTTTACAAACATGATTACAAATAGTGACTTCACACCAACACTAGAGGTCTCCAACCTGTGGAAATGTAAAATTTAAAGTAATACAGATAATCTAAGACACAAGGTATAAATTGCTGACAGAATCACAGTTACTGTACCTTAAAATCATATACAGTATACTTGTGCAAGTTAGAGATGACTGAAATGATCAAATCTGTTCTGCAAAAATTTCATTTTAACTAGAGATGTGTGCTGGGCCATTTTTGACGGATTTGGATTTGGCTCTAATTCACCAGGCAACTTTAGATTTGGATTTGCAAAATCGCTGGGACTGGCTTTGGATTTGGATTTGGATTTTTTGTCCCTACAGTATTATTAACCTCAATAACATTAATTTTCAGTCATTTCCACTAAATTTTGGCTACCTCACAGCTCACAATATTGTTTTCACCAATATTGGTCAAAGGTTGGCTGGCTAAAGTGCGGTATACAGTGTGGGTTGGATACAGTGTGGCTCAGATACAGTGTGGGTTGGATTCAGTTCTTGCATGGAGTGCTTGATAGTGTGGGTTGGATACAGGACAGGTTGGATACAGTGGGGGTCGGATACAGTGAGGAATAAATTACTGGTCTGATACAGTGTGGGTTGGAAACAGTACTGGTTGGATACAGTGTGAGTTGGATACAGAGCGGGATACAGTGTGGGTTGGATACAGTGTGGTTGGATACGGTGTGGGTTTTATACAGTGTGGGTCAGATACAGTGCGGGATATATTACTGGGTGGATACAGTGAGTGTGGGATACAGTGCAGGTCGGAAACAGTGTGGGTTGGATACAGTGCAGGATACACTGTGCGTCGGATACAGTTTGGGTTGGATACTGCATGGGTTGGATACAGTGCTGGAAACATTGCTGGTTGGATACAATGCGGGATACAATGCTGGTTGGATACAGTATTGGTTGAATACAGTGTGGGATGGATACAGTGTGGGATACAGTGTGGGTTACAATGCAGGATACAGTGCAGGACTGATACACCAATAATGCACTTACTGTGAGAGGTGATGCTTGTGGTGTCCTCAATGCAGGAGTGTCGGCAGTGCAGGGGTGCCGGCAGAGTCCTCATTGTGGGGATGCCAGTGGTGTCCATACTGCTGGGGTGCTGGTGGTGTCGGCAGTGACGGTGGTGTCTTCAAAGCGGAGCTGCTGGTGGTGTTGGTACTTCTGGCTGTGTCAGGAGTGGGGTGGCAGGAGGGGTATCCTTACTGCAGGGTTGTCGGTAGTTCTGGCAGTGTCCTCAGTGTGGGGTTGCCAGCAATGTCCGTACTGCTGGGGTGCTGGTGGTGTCAGTAGTGGTGGTGGTGTCCTCAATGCAGGGGAGCCACAGTCTCCTCAGTGCGGAGTTGCTGGTTTAGTTGGTACTCTTGGATGTGTCAGCAGTGTGGGGGTGCCAGAGGTGCCATCTCTGCAGGGGTGATGGCATTGTTGGCAATGATGGCAGTGTCCACAGTGCGGGGTTGCTGGTGGTGCTAGTTCTGCTAGGGTGCTGGTGTTGTAGGCAGTTCAGGAGTGTTGGCAGTGTCCTCAGTGCAGGGGTTCCAACACTGTCAGCAATGCGGAGTGCCAGCGCTGTCCTCAGAGCTGGGGTGTGTCAGCAGTGTGGGGGTGCTGACTGAGTCTGTAGTACAGAAGTGCTGGTTGTGTTGGCAGTGCAGGAGTGCTGGCGATGTCCTCAGAGCAGGGGTGCCAGCAGCACGGGGTGCTGGCAGTATCATCAGTGTGGTAGTGTGTCTAGTGTAGTCAGTGTGGTGGTAGTGTATTCAATGTCTGCAATGCCGGTAGTGTGGAGGCATCGGCAATGCAGTCGGCAGTATCGACAGTCCAGGCGGCAGTGTCACATCGGTGTGGCCACCATCCTTCCCTCATTAAACTTTATGGAGACATGCTGATCAGCTGATTGGCTGAGAGCCGTGACAGATGGCTCTCTCAGCCAATTATCAATCAGCCCCATTGACTATTGAAATTAGCACCTGAGACACACATGCAAGATCAGACAGGGGGATCTCAAAAGTTTGGCTCGGGCAGGGCTTGAGGAAGCTGGGGCTTATCTGAGCCCTGGGCTCGACTGCCCTGGATAGGGAAGTTTGGAGTGGTTCGAATTTTGACATCTCTAATTTTAACCCCTTTGCTGCAGAAGATGAGAGTGACTTGTCATCTGCATATATACATAAACTGCGGATGATGAGTCCCACTCATCTGCATTGAGAGATGGTCCCACTGCCACAAAAAATACCTTCCTTAACAGTATGACCATTGAGAATGGGTTCTGAGCACTGACATTGATGCATCCATACAAACATCAGTACTGTAGAAAAGAAAATAATACAGGTTGAGTATCCCTTATCCAAAATGCTTGGGACCAGAGGTATTTTGGATATGGGATTTTTCCGTATTTTGGAATAATTGCATACCATAATGAGATATCATGGCGATGGGACCCATGTCTAAGCACAGAATGCATTTATGTTTCATATACACCTTATACACACAGCCTGAAGGTCATTTTATCCAATATTTTTAATAACTTTGTGCACTAAAAAAAGTGTGTGTACATTCACACAATTCATTTATGTTTCATATACACCTTATACACACAGCCTGAAGTTCATTTAATACAATATTTTTAATAACTTTGTGTATTAAACAAAGTTTGAGTACATTGAGCCACAGAAAACAAAGATTTCACTATCTCACTCTCACTCAAAAAAGTCCGTATTTCGGAATATTCCGTATTTCGGAATATTTGGATATGGGATACTCAACCTGTATATGAAAGTATAGGGAGAGGGATTTCAAGTCTTTCCATCTACCAAACTGTGGTACCTAAAAAGATGAGGGACCCCTAATTTAAAATCCACGAGTCCTCTCTTTCAAAATTGGTGACCCCATAAGAGTTACTGCCTAGTGATCAGTGTGATCATCAGGCAAATTTACTACATTGATTAACCACTTAACTGATGATTTTTCCCCAAAAAACTGCTCCAAAATAGTATTTTTTTAAATGAGTGAATTAGGTGAAGAACATGACTTTAACCCTATCTAAAATTTAGTTTAAAAAAAAATGTTGATTTTTTTAAAATAAATTTATTATTTCAAACATCGATTGGGAACATCACGCCCATCGAAACATCAGAAATATCGCGACCATCTCAGTTTTTATTTTGAAAGCTGTGACAGCCTCCAAGTACACAGGGGGGGGGGGGGGGGGCTGGGAGGATTAATTTACACTCCCAGCAGCTGCTATTGTCTGCAGCCACTGGTGGGGGGGGGTCCTGCCAGGCTGACCGGTCAGCAGTGATCGGCAGCCTGGCAATCAGTAGGGGAGAGTGCAGGGAGGCAGAGGGACCTTCTGGTCCATCTGTGAGCAGCAGCGGAGGGAAGTTTCCCTTCCCTGCCACTGCTAACACTGTTTATCTGATTGGTCGCATACTGTGCAACCAGGTCAGATAAAGCACTTGTCTGGCATGGTCGCATCTGATGCAACCATGCCAGACAAGTGGTTAAAAATCATGGAGTCCAGGGATGGTGGGAAACCTCCCTCCAAACAAGAATCCAAGAATTGGGGGCACCCACATTTGAAAGAGGGGTTCCCTTTTTTCAAATGATGTGGCCCACTACTAGTAATTGTTCGATGATCACATGTTATCACCAAACATTGTTACCTTTTGCTACAGAAATAGTACATTTTCTATATACTGGGGGAGTGAACTATGTGCCCTATCACCCTCATAATGAAACCAGCAACCCACCAGACAATATCATCATTCACTATGGAAACAAATAGTTTTCCATAAATGGGGGAAGGGCACATTGTGCCTTATCTCTCACATACTGGTAGGCACACCTTGGGCACTGCTGTTTTTAAAAGACTGAAGTCTCCTTTTTCAAATGATTTGCCCTTATAATAATTTCTAGTGAACACCAGACAGTAACTGAAACAGTACACAAAAAATAAAATGTTCCACAAATGGAGGGCTATATCATCCATCTTTTGTCAAATAAAAAAAAGTAATTTAATGCAGTAGGTTGACTAGTTTTTAAAATGGTACACTTTGTTGAACTAAAATATTATTCCTACACATATTAAATGTTTAAATCCCAAAAATTTGACAAAAATGTATTTCCATTTCAAATGTAGATTTTTTTTTTTTTTGTCAAAACCAACACATAGAACCTTGCTTTTTACTATTTTTAGAAAGGAGATATTATGTGAAACAAGAATGACAACGGACTTATTTGTGGTGTTTAGAATATGAACAAAATCACATTTGATTTTGTTCCCTTTCATGACATTTCAATAAAAAAAATGTTTTGCCAATTTAGGTTAAAACATTTTTGTGTGTTACAATAAGTAAGGGCTAAAGGTATTTTCTGAAAATATACAGGGCTAGATGTATCATCACTTAGAGAGTGATAAAATGGATAAAGTAAAAATACCAGCAAATCAGGTCCTAACTGCCATGTCACAGGCTGTGTTTGAAAAATGGTAGTTAAGAGCTGATTGGCTGGTACTTTTTCACTCTACATTTTATCACTTTTCAAGCGATGATGTGTCTGACCCAAAGTCTTCTGAAAAAACAAGAGCCTGTATCAATTGTGTGGGCACTAAGTAAAAAAATTAGTGACATTGATTGGTGGAATGTGACAAATGTGAACATCAGAAAATGGCCCTAGTACATGGGAGATAAATCATCATCAGGGAACTAGTTAATACCACATTTGGCTTTCACCAATGGAATTTAACCTTAAGAATATCCAGTCCTACTACATCAACACCATGGAAGAGTATATGTCTGTCATATGCTAGCTATTTTCATTCTGCAAAATTTGAACATACAATTACAGTGCAAAATAGAATTCTATGGAGTGACAAAGCAAACATTGAACTCGAAGACTGAACTTCTGTTAAATTTAATTTGTATAAAATCACGCACAAATAGTATAACTGAAAAATATTACGGTGTGAGCCTATTGAGCACAATGCAATACTGTTTCAAATAAAGAGGAGTTCCAAGGATGCCAATATGATACAGTACATAAAGTATTATAATGCATAAACAACAGGCTTAGAAATAACACATGCAAGAGCTCAGACTGAAGAATAATGGAAATTGACCCTCATTCACTATCGATCGCATTTGCAAAGCTGCTCGCAGCAGCTTTGCAAATGCAATACTTAGCAAAGCAAATGCAGTAGGAGGTGTTACACAACTATTTGCTGCATTTGCAATCACAGCACTGTGACCCGAGTCGCTGTGTGGTCATGTGGTCATCTGCAATAGACAAGAAAAAGAAATATATTACAGCGCTCAGGAATGAATAAATCCTTAATTTATTACAATACAATCTTTATAAGAAATATAAAAGAACATACAATCCACCGGCCGGTGATTATTTTTCACAATGCTCCAGCTTTTTCCACAATCAAATATAGCTAAAACAACAGCGCTTTCATAATGTATCAAAGCATTCTCTTCTTTATAGCCTTGCAGGCTTTGAAGTGCCTTTGTAAAGTATACTGTATCCTCAGAAGTTGCTCTGTTTCATTTATCTCATTTAGAGCACAAACTGGTTACACTGCTGCAGTACTCAGTCATGAAGTCATTTCATAGACTCCTCCGATTTAATAGTCTATATCAATCCTGTAACAGGTTTAATAGGCAGTTGGTATGTGTCTGGCCAGACAGTGTAATTAGCCTTATTCTCACCAGGCTTGCAGATTACCACCACAATAATGGAGTAAGTGCTCCTCAATAATTAAAAACAACTGAGTCCAAGGGTTAAGTAAAAAAACCTTAGACCTTCTAGTCTCACAGTTTGATAAAAATGAGTTGAAAGAGAAGTGAGTGGGTTGATTAACTGTAATAAAATCCAGTCGCATAAACTAGAAAAGTTCCTTTGGATAAACCACCCATGATTGAGCTGTACACATATGTTTGATTGATCCAAAGGAACTTTTTTAGTTTATGCGACTGGATTTTATTACAGTTAATCAGCCAACACGCTTCTCTTTCAATTTATTTTTATCAAATTGTGAGACTAGAAGGTCTAAGGTTTTTTTACTTAACCCCTGGACTCCGTTGTTTTTAATCATTGAGGAGCACTTACTCCATAATTGTGGTGGTAATCTGCCCTTTGAGGAGTTAAACCATTCCTGATTATTTTAACATTCCAATTTAGGAATCACCGCATTTTATTATAGATTTATTGAACCAATTTCATTGTATTGGATACACTTGATTTGTTGAAGTCCAATGAAATAACTCAACTCGGTGGACTTATTTGATACACATAGCTTGAGATATATTTCCGGCCATCTAGAGATCACCTACCCCTGAAGAAGTCCTACTAGGATGAAACGTGAAGGGTTTACCAATCTCCGTTCACCACCCTTCTACTTGAATATCCGCCCTAGAGCTCACACCTTTTTTAAGGTGGAGGTGGATCTCTTAATTATCAACTAAGCATTTGGTGTGTGTACAATTTTGCCGTAATTGTATCATTGTTGTATTCCATTATATCATTGTTATATTCTGTTGAATATCTTTGCAGCTATTAAAAATTATTTTACTAAATATCTAAATTTTTGTTGGGTGATCTATTCTTTTGGTGAGAGGGTATTTTTACAGGCCCCAGTTGGGGAGCCTCAAAAGGCTAAAGAATTCAAGAAGGCCTTTAAAGATTTCCAAAATGAATATTTATAATCAGTAAACATCACTGTTATAGCGCACTCTGATCTCTATTGTATTGTTTATTTTTTAAGTTCGTGCTAACAGGGGTTCTTTCAGTGGTACTGCTGATTTTTAGCATGTTAAGGGTATATTTGTTTATATATATATATATATATATATATAAGCAAACACAAACCGCACTCTCCACTAAAATGTTCTTAGAACTCTTTAATCACATCACCTCTCATACATGGCAGAGAGATTATTCATTGATTTACATATTTTGCAATATTATGTCAGCAATAAAGATTTTTTCACATATAAGATACATTGGATATCATATGGCTTTTACACGTCAAATAGCAACAACATGATTGATCTGCCTCGCAAAGCAAAGCTTATACTCATCCGGAATAAAAAGTCCTCAATATCCACCAAAGTATCATGTGATCTCTGTTGCTGTTTTACAACAAGTATTCATCACAGTCCATAGTTATGGTGCCTTTAATTATGGTGCCTTTGGTTTTTATACACCTTGCGGTGTGTGTGTCGGTCGACTTCGGTTGTGATCCGCGCCGTTCAAGACAAAACACCTATTCACAAAAAAGCACAATCTACATTTCAATGAACAACTTAAAGCCACCATGTTAGGATGCAGCCCTCCTACACTGTCCATGCTGCCGCCACATACCTGTTCAACCTGACCATTGGCGTGCGTTCCACACCACTGCACATGTCTGTGCTGTCTCCTACATGCTCCCGGAGTCTCTTAACTCCCCTCGGGACCACGTGACCACGTACATCACTCTATAGTTCACTACCTCACTTACCTAAACTACATTACCCAGTACACCGTGTGCCGCTCGGCGACATTTTACTTTCTACTACATGCGTGTCACAGTGCGTTCCATTCGTTCTAATAACCTATTAATGTATTGTCAGGATGTTATTACGGCTGCGCAATTAGTGTATTTTGGCTGGCTCCCTCCTTTATAGTGGCCTTTACAAAGTGCATATCATACAATACATACAATTATTTAAAACATTACATATACATTAAAAATCTTTAATGAAGCATTCAGTGGCCATGTTGAGATGCATGTTAATAGATCATATCCCTGTGTTAATACGGGGTGGTGACCGTGATAGAATGCTTTTGAAGAAGGAGGCACAGTGGATTTTTGAATTGGACACTGTGTCCCCAAGAGGGTTAAATGAGAATATCAATTTTAGGTGTTGCCTGTAGGTGGGATTGTTTGGGGTTCCCTGTGCAGTGACTCTAGGAGGATATTCTAGTCCAGGTCCTATGTGTGTGTGTATATATATATATATATATATATATATAGGTTCATATATATATATATATATATATATATATATTTGTGTTTTGAGTTCATTAAAGATTTTTAATGTATATGTAGTGTTTTTAATAATTGTATGTCTTGTATGATATGCACTTTGTAAAGGCCACTATGAAGGAGGGAGCCAGCCAAAATACACTAATTGCGCAGCCGTAATAACATCCTGACAATACATTAATAGGTTATTAGAACAAATGGAACACACTGTGACACGCATGTAGTAGAAAGTAAAATGGCGCCGAGCGGCGCACGGTGTACTGGGTAATGTAGTTTAGGTAAGTGAGGAAGTGAACTACAGAGTGATGTACGTGGTCACGTGGTCCAGAGGGGAGTTAAGAGTCTCCGGGAGCGTGTAGGAGACAGCACAGACATGCGCAGTCGTGTGGAATGCACGACAATGGTCAGGTTGAACAGGTATGTGGCGGCATCCTAACATGGTGGCTTTAAGTTGTTCATTGAAATGTAGATTTTGTGTTTTTTTGTGAATAGGTGTTTTTTCTTGAACGGCGCGGATCACAGCCGAAGTCGACCGACACACACACCGTGAGGTGTATAAAAACCAAAGGCACCATAATTAAAGGCACCATAACTATGGACTGTGATGGATACTTGTTGTAAAACAGCAACAGAGATCACATGTTACTTGGGTGGATATTGAGGACTTTTTGTTCCGGATGAGTATAAGCTTTGCTTTGCGAGGCAGATCAATCATGTTGTTGCTATATGACGTGTAAAAGCCATATGATATCCAATGTAACTTATATGTGAAAAAATCTGTATTGCTGAGATAATATTGCAAAATATGTAAATCAATGAATAATCTCTCTGCCATGTATGAGAGGTGATGTGATTAAAGAGTTCTAAGAACATTTTAGTGGAGAGTGCGGCTTGTGTTTGCTCTTATCTATCCCTGTATTTAGCAGGGGAATAAGGACGCACCCCACAGGTTGTGTTAAAATTAGGAGTGTGCAAACATGTGTTATATATATATATATATATATATATATATATATATATATAATTCTATTTATTTCAGCCCACAAGTCTTTACTAATAATTGACATTTTTATTTATTAAATGTATTACCTAAGGGAAATGAGTCATTGTGCATTACTACTTGTTCTGGAATATTTGGAAAACATACATTAACACCTTCCAATCTGAATTTGATTCTTACAGATGAGATTAAATTGAGTAATTTAAATACTGCAACATCATTTTGTTCACTCTTCTTTATTCATATAAAACAGGATTATTCATAAACAAGAATCAACAATGTAAAGTGATATTACATAATATGTTAAACGTTCCCTGAAAAGTCACCTCTTCAGACAAGCCTATCAAATTTCAGACCCACCCACATAACCTTCAATGCTTCCCTATATAATTACATCCTCTCTGTACAGTACACATACTGTAACCTCACATATTTTGTCTTTCTTTACTCTCACACCCTCCTGACCCTTGGCCAACATTACTGCGTGATCATACAACCCTTTAAGAACATATGCTATCTGGTAGACCATTATGCAATAGTTAGCATCTATCTATCCTTGTGTATAAATGCCTATTTCGCTATAGATTGTAAGCTTGCGAGCAGGGCCTTCCTACCTCTTGACTATGTCTGTTTGTTTTAATCCAGTTTTGTTCTGTTACTGTTGTTCTAATTGTAAAGCGCAACAGAATATGCTGCGCTATATAAGAAACTGTTAATAAATCAAAATAAATAAATATGCTGTGGTTATCTTCATTGGGTTTGTTTTTACTATATGTTGGAAACATTATTATCATTGTATTGGAGAAAAGGCAAAGGATTTCCTTTTCACCATTTAAATAGCATTCACTCGCATAATCAGAATCTCGGTCTGCCTCCACACTTCTAATTAAGGACTCAAAACTTTCAGACAAACCTATCAGCAACCATAACTTTCTACTGAGTACTCCTTACCATCAACCAACATGCTCTCCTAGTCCTCTTTCCTCGTTCTGTCCTCCTAGCACTATAGATGTCATTGTGCTCAATGGTGTTCCGTGTGCTCAACATAGGGTTACAATTTATTGCATAGTTCAGGCTTATTGGCTGAACCTGGACTATAGAAGGCCATCCAAATTATGAACCACACCCCTGCACTAACCAACAATTATCCGCATAGTTTCTCCCGATGAAATCCAGAAACAGAATAAGAGGAATCTGATAATCACATTCAGAACACTAAGAACCTTAAAAACCACAGAGTAGTCCATGCAATATGAATCTCAACACAACAGTGATAGCTGTCATTGGTCTTAGATATTTACAAAAGATTTGTCACATGATGTTTGAGGATTTTTCAGTAACTAGACTGTAAGTAATTCTTCCCTCATATTTCCCTTCTTCCTACTTGCTTCACCACCTCACTGCTCCCTCTGCTCCTACTTACTGTTTCTCGCCTGTCTTCCCCCAAACCCTTTTCTGCTTCCCTTTATCTTCTACCTACTTTTATCCAATCTGCTCCTATCCCTTCTTTCTCTTCTTACTGTCACATTCACAAATCCCCTCCTACTTTTCATTTTCCTGTTTTCTGCACCCATCCTCTCCATTTCTACGTCCTCTCCTTTCTCATGCCTTCTACACTCATCCAGTCCACTCCTTATTTTCATTCTATTTCCTAACTTCTTCACCCATTTCCTCCATCACTATTGTTCTTCCACCCCTTCTTCTGAGTTATCTTTTCTCCACTCTAAGTTTCCCCTCTTTCCTGGCTATTGTGGAAATGAAAATGTAAGAAAAAAACAGCAATGAGATAGTACAACATGATTAAATATTAGTGTAGTCTGTATACATCCCCCAATTTCAAATATATATCTTAACTAAACACATAGTGGCTACAATCCTTGGATAGCCAAAATATATTTTTAGCTGTTAGTATTATTAGTTAGAGGAATCCACAGTTGAATTGTTAAGATGATATTCAATTAGCTGCAGTAATTTCAGATAACCAGCCCTATTTTGTTAAAAACATGTCTGGGATCTTATCCCATTCCCTACTGTAGGTGTTTCTAATTGAAAATTAAACATCAGGCTAAAATAAAGATAAATCCCTGTTATTTTCTCCCCAAAAATTATCAGGGCCAATTAAATATCCCCCTTAGTACTGGATGTGCTTTATGTTAAATATCGTCTGGGTTTTTCATGGGTGAATCTGTACTTTAAAAGTTGCTGAAAAGATTAATAATGTAATTTCCCTGTCTGTGCTAATTCCTCACAGAAAATCAAGACCCAACATGGATGTGAATTTGAGGTCAAGAAAATCCATGATTCTATATTCCTAATAGAAACTACCATGCCCTGGCATTTATTTTGAAAGTTCAAACAATTTCCTGACACTTCCCTTATACTATAGGTTGTTAACAGTCAATCTCTAATTAGGAGGTACTGTCATTTGCCTTACTTTTCCAGTGCACTTACTAGGGTCTTTTCTGCTGCCCCTGGCTTGTGAGTGATTCATGTTCCTTCTTCGAAAGATGCAAATTACAATTCTATAAGCTTCTTAAGCCTACTTGGCGCACTAGACAGGTGAAGGATATTCAGTCACAGTCAGCCTAGTTGCTTTGACTCTGGCTGGTTCCATGGAACTCCCTGTGCTTGGAATCTTTTTTTCTGATACCTAGTGCCAGGTATGCATTTACTCCAGTTATTGATAATTTTGGGATTAATGCCTCATGCCTTGTCACCCTTAGTCATTCCAGTCTCTAACTCTTCATTTCACTTGCTACTGAGAAGACATTACTGGGTGCCATATGGCTTTCTCTCACAGACAAAGTTCAGAGAGGGTATGGTGATGGAATTACAAGCTATCCAGAGAGTTTGTGTTAAGTTACACCTATTCTCAGGTGCATATTTTACACCAGGGTTGTGGCTGGTGCAATGGCAAACTGATCATTTTAACAGCTATGAGAGGAAAGCATATGGATAGGGTCAATCTATTATCAGAGTTGCCTATAACTCTGTACATGCATATGTGCAAATATTCATTTATTTCCATGCCTACCACATGAAAGCAATTATAGCCAACGTTACATATCTGGATCAGCCTCTTTTTTGCATGTAAGCTGCCACTGCAGTATATTATCTCAGTAGTAGTAAGAGTTAAACAGATATATCAGATATAGGAGCTTATTTACCAAAGTAAATTTGTGGGATACCCCCCAAAAACACTTGTATCTAGTGGGACACTGAAACAGACATTGGAGCTATCTGCTGCAAACCCCCATTTTAGGTCAAAATAACAGCTCATATAGTAACAAAAATTACAGCTGTAGTATTTTTCTGATACCACTGAATCTGAACCAAGCTGGGTACACACTGTAGCATCTTGTCCGCTGACCTGCCGTTGCACCAAATGAGCAGCTGATTATGTAAGCAATACACACTTAACGATTGGCTGCACAATATGTTGATAATCACTTCACAGTAGTGATGAGCGGGTTCGGTTCCTCGGAAACCGACCCCCCCCCCCCCCCCCGAACTTCACCCATTTTACACGGGTCCGAGGCATACTCGGATTCTGCCATATGGCTCGGTTAACCCGAGCGCGCCCGAACGTCATCATTCCGCTGTCGGATTCTCGCGAGTTTCGGATTCTATATAAGGAGCCGCGTGTCGCCGCCATTTTCACTCATGCATTGGAAATGTTAGGGAGAGGACATGGCTGGCGTCCTCTCCATTTATTAATGTTGCTGCAAATATTTGTGCTTATTGCTTAATTGTGGGGACTGGGGAGCAGCTGTGTTATATAGGAGGAGTACAGTGCAGAGTTTTGCTGATCAGTGACCACCAGTTTTATCCGTTCTCTACCTGAAAAACACTCCATATCTGTGCTCAGTGTGCTGCATATATCTGTGCTCACACTGCTTTATTGTGGGGACTGGGGACCAGCAGTATTATATAGGAGGAGTACAGTGCAGAGTTTTGCTGACAGTGACCACCAGTATATATAGCAATACGGTACGGAAGGCCACTGCTCTACCTACCTCTGTGTCGTCAAGTATACTATCCATCTAGATTCTATGCCTGTGGTGCATTTTAGTTTTGCATTTTGCTGACAGTGACCACCAGTATATGTAGCAGTACGGTAGGGAAGACCACTGCTCTACCTACCTCTGTGTCGTCAAGTATACTATCCATCTAGATTCTATACCTGTGGTGCATTTTAGTTTTGCAGTTTGCTGACAGTGACTACCAGTATATATAGCAGTACAGTACGGAAGGCCACTGCTCTACCTACCTCTGTGTCGTCAAGTATACTATCCATCTAGATTCTATATCTGTGGTGCATTTTAGTTTTGCAGTTTGCTGACAGTGACCACCAGTATATATAGCAGTATGGTACGGAAGGCCACTGCTCTACCTACCTCTGTGTCGTCAAGTATACTATCCATCTAGATTCTATACCTGTGGTGAATTTTAGTTTTGCAGTTTTCTGACAGTGACCACCAGTATATATAGCAGTACAGTACGGAAGGCCACTGCTCTACCTACCTCTTTGTCGTCAAGTATACTATCCATCTAGATTCTATACCTGTGGTGCATTTTAGTTTTGCAGTTTGCTGACAGTGACCACCAGTATATATAGCAGTACGGTACGGAAGGCCACTGCTCTACCTACCTCTGTGTCGTCAATTATACTATCCATCTAGATTCTATACCTGTGGTGCATTTTAGTTTTGCAGTTTGCTGACAGTGACCACCAGTATATATAGCAGTACGGTACGGAAGGCCACTGCTCTACCTACCTCTGTGTCGTCAAGTATACTATCCATCCATACCTGTGGTGCATTTCAGTTGTGCTCAGTATATATAGTAGTAGGCCATTGCTATTGATACTGGCATATAATTCCACACATTAAAAAATGGAGAACAAAAATGTGGAGGTTAAAATAGGGAAAGATCAATATCCACTTCCACCTCGTGCTGAAGCTGCTGCCACTAGTCATGGCTGAGACGATGAAATGCCATCAACGTCGTCTGCCAAGGCCGATGCCCAATGTCATAGTAGAGAGCATGTAATATCCAAAAAACTAAAGTTCAGTAAAATTACCCAAAAATCTAAATTGAAAGCGTATGATGAGAAGCGTAAACTTGCCAATATGCCATTTACGACACGGAGTGGCAAGGAACGGCTGAGGCCCTGGCCTATGTTCATGGCTAGTGGTTCAGATTCACATGAGGATGGAAGCACTCATCCTCTTGCTAGAAAAATGAAAAGACTTAAGCTGGCAAAAGCACAGCAAAGAACTGTGCGTTCTTCTAAATCTCAAATCCCCAAGGAGAGTCCAAATATTGTCGGTTGCGATGCCTGACCTTCCCAACACTGGATGGGAAGAGCTTGCGCCTTCCACCATTTGCACGCCCCCTGCAAGTGCTGGAAGGAGCACCCGCAGTCCAGTTCCTGATAGCCAAATTGAAGATGTCACTGTTGAAGTACACCAGGATGAGGATATGGGTGTTGCTGGCGCTCTGGAGGAAATTGACAAGGAGGATTCTGATGGTGAGGTGGTTTGTTTAAGTCAGGCACCTGGCGAGACACCTGTTGTCCGTGGGACGAATATGGCCATTGACATGCCTGGTCAAAATACAAAAAAAAATCACCTCTTCGGTGTGGAATTATTTCAACACAAATGCGGACAACAGGTGTCAAGCCGTGTGTTGCCTTTGTCAAGCTGTAATAAGTAGGGGTAAGGACGTTAACCACCTAGGAACATCCTCCCTTATACGTCACCTGGACCGCATTCATCAGAAGTCAGTGACAAGTTCAAAAACTTTGGATGACAGCGGAAGCAGTCCACTGACCACTAAATACCTTCCTCTTGTAACCAAGCTCCTGCAAACCACACCACCTACTCACTCAGTGTCAATTTCCACCTTACACAGGAAAGCCAGTAGTCCTGCAGGCCATGTCACTGGCAAGTCTGACGAGTCCTCTCCTGCCTGGGATTCCTCCGATGCATCCTTGAGTGTAACGCCTACTGCTGCTGGCGCTGCTGTTGTTGCTGCTGGGAGTCGATCGTCATCCCAGAGGGGAAGTCGGAAGACCACTTGTACTACTTCCAGTAAGCAATTGACTGTCCAACAGTCCTTTGCGAGGAAGATTATATCACAGCAGTCATCCTGCTGCAAAGCTGATAACTCAGGTCTTTTCAGCCTGGGTGGTGAGAAACGTGTGTCCGGTATCCACCGTTAATTCACAGGCAACTAGAGACTTGATTGAGGTACTGTGTCCCCGGTACCAAATACCATCTAGGTTCCATTTCTCTAGGCAGGCGATACCGAAAATGTACACAGACGTCAGAAAAAGAGTCACCAGTGTCCTAAAAAATGCAGTTGTACCCAATGTCCACTTAACCACGGACATGTGGACAAGTGGAGCAGGGCAGACTCAGGACTATATGACTGTGACAGCCCACTGGGTAGATGTATTGCCTCCCGCAGCAAGAACAGCAGCGGCGGCACCAGTAGCAGCATCTCGCAAATGCAAACTCGTTCCTAGGCAGGCTATGCTTTGTATCACCGCTTTCCATAAGAGGCACACAGCTGACAACCTCTTACGGAAACTGAGGAACATCATCGCAGAATGGCTTACCCAAATTGGACTCTCCTGGGGATTTGTGACATCGGACAACGCCACCAATATTGTGCGTGCATTACATCTGGGCAAATTCCAGCACGTCCCATGTTTTGCACATACATTGAATTTGGTGGTGCAGAATTATTTAAAAAATGACACGGGTGTCCAAGAGATGCTGTCGGTGGCCCGAAGAATTGCTGGCCACTTTCGGCATTCAGCCACCGCGTGCCGAAGACTGGAGCACCAGCAAACAGTCCTGAACCTGCCCTGCCATCATCTGAAGCAAGAGGTGGTAACGAGGTGGAATTCAACCCTCTATATGCTTCAGAGGATGGAGGAGCAGCAAAAGGCCATTCAAGCCTATACATCTGCCCACGATATAGGCAAAGGAGGGGGAATGCAACTGACTCAAGCGCAGTGGAGAATGATTTCAACGTTGTGCAAGGTTCTGCAACCCTTTGAACTTGCCACACGTGAAGTCAGTTCAGACACTGCCAGCCTGAGTCAGGTCATTCCCCTCATCAGGCTTTTGCAGAAGAAGCTGGAGACATTGAAAAAGGAGCTAAAACAGAGCGATTTCGCTAGGCATGTGGGACTTGTGGATGGAGCCCTTAATTCGCTTAACCAGGTTTCACGGGTGGTCAATCTGTTGAAATCAGAGCACTACATTTTGGCCACCGTGCTCGATCCTAGATTTAAAACCTACGTTGTATCTCTTTCCGGCAGACACAAGTCTGCAGAGGTTCAAAGACCTGCTGGTGAGATACTTGTCAAGTCAAGCGGAACGTGACCCGCCAACAGCTCCTCCTTCACATTCTCCCGCAACTGGGGGTGCGAGGAAAAGGCTAAGAATTCTGAGCCCACCCGCTGGCGGTGATGCAGAGCAGTCAGGAGCGAGTGCTGACATCTGGTCCGGACTGAAGGACCTGCCAATGATTACTGACATGTCGTCTACTGTCACTGCATATGATACTGTCACCATTGAAAGAATGGTGGAGGATTATATGAGTGACCGCATCCAAGTAGGCACGTCAGACAGTCCGTACGTAAACTGGCAGGAAAAAGAGGCAATTTGGAGGCCCTTGCACAAACTGGCTTTATTCTACCTAAGTTGCCCTCCCTCGAGTGTGTACTCCGAAAGAGTGTTTAGTGCCGCCGCTCACCTTGTCAGCAATCGGCGTACGAGGTTACTTCCACAAAATGTGGAGAAGATGATGTTCATCAAAATGAATTATAATCAATTCCTCCGTGGAGACATTCACCAGCAATTGCCTCCAGAAAGTACACAGGGATCTGAGATGGTGGATTCCAGTAGGGACGAATTAATAATCTGTGAGGAGGGGGATGTAGACAGTGAAAGGGGTGAGGAATCAGAGGATGCTGATGAGGTGGACATCTTGCCTCTGTAGAGCCAGTTTGTGCAAGGAGAGATTGATTGCTTCTTTTTTGGTGGGGGCCCAAACCAACCAGTCATTTCAGTCACAGTAGTGTGGCAGACCCTGTCGCTGAAATGATGGGTTCGTTAAAGTGTGCATGTACTGTTTATACAACATAAGGGTGGGTGGGAGGGCCCAAGGACAATTCCATCTTGCATCTCTTTTTTCTTTCATTTTTCTTTGCATCATGTGCTGTTTGGGGACTATTTTTTTGAAGTGCTATCCTGCCTGACACTGCAGTGCCACTCCTAGATGGACCAGGTGTTTGTGTCGGCCACTTGTGTCGCTTAGCTTAGCCATCCAGCGACCTCTGTGCGAATTTTAGGACTAAAAATAATATTGTGAGGTGTGAGGTGTTCAGAATAGACTGAAAATGAGTGTAAATTATGGTTATTGAGGTTAATAATACTATGGGATCAAAATGACCCCCAAATTCTATGATTTAAGCTGTTTTTGAGGGTTTTTTGTAAAAAAAACACCCGAATCCAAAACACACCCGAATCCGACAAAAAATTTTCAGGGAGGTTTTGGCAAAACGTGTCCGAATCCAAAACACGTCCGTGGAACCGAATCCAAAACCAAAACACAAAACCCGAAAAATTTCCGGTGCACATCTCTACTTTACAGCTGTGCGGGCATTTGAATTTTCCCACCCATTTGTGATGTAAGCCCCTGCAGCCAATGAAAGGGAGGTCAGCAGAAGACCATCTATACACACCTGTGGTGTAACTAGAAATGTTACTCCCCCAAAACAAAAAATGTTTCTAGCGCCCTGCACTTGGTATCATGCTTATCAGGCCCACCATCTGGGGGGGGTGCTGTGGGCACAGCTTTCTATGGCCTTGCTTCTCTAACATAGAGGAGAGTGCCCAGGCTGCTGATGCCTCTGTCTGCATGTCACCATCTGCCCGCCACCATCTTCCACAGCTTCCTAATAAAAATGTGTCTCTCAAAATGGCTCTTGTATCTTTAAAAACGATCTCCTCTGAGGTGGTGCCCATTTGGAGAGGGATATTTTCAATATTTCTAACTTTTGTAAGGAAGCAGGCAGGCGCAAACAGGCAGTAGTGGCCAGGGGGAGGGACCCCTGACAATGAGCAAATCCTATTGACAATAAGCAGAACCCCTTGACATTGAGCAGAACCCTTTGACAACTAGCAGGTACTGCATAATTATTGCGTGAGCATACAGTATTTTGGTGACAAGGGCATTAATGTGGGATAATATGTTGTCAGAGTCATTGCTGTGGGGACTTAATATGGTGCAAGGGGCATAAGATTGTGTTACTCCATATGTGCAATGGATATATATATATATATATATATATATATATATACTGCTCAAAAAAAAAAGTGAACACTTAAACAACACAATGTAACTCCAAGTCAATCACACTTCTGTGAAAACAAACTGTCCACTTAGGAAGCAACACTGATTGACAATCAATTTCACATGCTGTTGTGCAAATGAAATAGACAACAGGTGCAAATGATAGGCAATTAGCAAGAGACCCCCAATAAAGGAGTTGTTCTGCAGGTGGTGACCACAGACCACTTCTCAGCTCCTATGCTTTCTGGCTGATGTTTTGGTCACTTTTGAAAGCTGGCGGTGCTTTCACTCTAGTGGTAGCATGAGACGGAGTCTACAACCCACACAATTGGCTCAGGTAGTGCAGCTCATCCAGGATGGCACATCAATGAGAGCTGTGGCAAGAAGGTTTGCTGTGTCTGTCAGCGTAGTGTCCAGAGCATGGAGGCGCTACCAGGAGACAGGCCAGTACATCAGAAGACGTAGAGGAGGCCGTAGGAGGGCAACAACCCAGCAGCAGGACCGCTACCTCTGCCTTTGTGCAAGGAGGAACAGGAGGAGCACTGCCAGAGCCCTGCAAAATGACATCCAGCAAGCCACAAATGTGCATGTGTCTACTCAAACAATCAGAAACAGACTCCATGAGGGTGGTATGAGGGCCCGACGTCCACAGGTGAGGGTTGTGCTTACAGCACAACACCGTACAGGACGTTTGGCATTTGCCAGAGAGCACCAAGATTGTCAAATTCGCCACTGGCGCCCTGTGCTCTTCACAGATGAAAGCAGGTTCTCACTGAGCACATGTGACAGAGTCTGGAGACGCCAAGGA